>NC_057801.1:346905581-347071121 GCF_018294505.1 Triticum aestivum
ATCACCATGTCAAGAGTTCGTCTGGCAAGTGACACGTGCGACCTCTAATTCTCATACATAAAGGTGAGTATTCTCCTTTACACGTGTTCAATTGACCCCTTTGAGGATGGTGACTACTTCGCACTTCTCTCTTGTGCATGCATATGTATTGTCGGAACACTACGGTCGACGAGGAGGAGTGCAAGATCCAAGGAACAACTACACCATCTGCGAGGGAAGCCTGGAAGTGACGACGGAAGAAGACGGAGACAACTCCCAGGACCCGGATATCCGGCCCTGGCCCGGACATCCGGCCCTTGGAGATGTCAGCGACAGCAGCAGCCCAATAGCCCAAGTGCTACAGGCCCCAGACGTCCGGCATCAGCCCCGGACATCCGGTGCCTCTCGACGGCGCGGACATCCGGCCTTCCCCCGAAAATCCGGCATCGACAATAGGAGCCAACAAAAGGCCACCCCGCTCGGGCCGGACATCCAGCCAACCACCCCGGACATCCGGCGTCTCACGAGAGCCCGGACATCCGGCCCCCAGCCCGGACATTCGGCGCATGCCTGCGCATAGAGTCGGGCCAAAGGCCCATGTATCCCTTCCCCACTTACCCCTTCGTGGCTAAGACTATACTCCTCCCCCTCCTCCTAGTTAGGGTTAGCAAAGTGATAGCTCAGTTGTATGTGAGCTTTACTCCTGCCACTCATCCTCTTGAGAGAGAGAGAGACCACTACTCCATTGGAGGCCAAGACCTCCATCTAGGAGAAGATCCCGCGGGATATCATCAAGACCCCCTCATGGGCGGACCCCCTTCCAGACCTCCTCATGGAGATGAACTTTACCTTGTAGCTTTCCTTTTGTTGTTCATGTACCTTTGTGGATCTTGTGTGTTTGATTGTCTAGTGGATGCGTGATTGGACTTGTTCTTGAGTGTTTCCCCTTGTGATTTCTCCCCGTTCTTCCCTGTGTTCTTCATGTTCTTCGAGGGATCCCACTCCAATCGTGAAAGATCGGCCTACACCGGGTTAGCCCCGTATCAGTTGGGCTTGGCCCTTGTATCCCCATCTCGTCCCTCCTTACCCCTTCATCTCTTGGACCTATATATACTCCCCTTCCTCCTCCATTAAGACTTAGCAAAGGATATGACTTGATATATGTGAGCTTTGCTCCTTGTACCTCCTCTTGAGAGAGAGAGAGAGACACTCCATTGGAGTTCAAGACCTCCTTTCGAGAAGATCCTAGTGGATAAAGCTCCCATCTAGGGAAGGATCCCCATCATAGGATCACCAAGACCTCACCTCCATGGGAGTGGGATGAACCTTACCTTGTATCTTTCCTTTTGTTGTTCATGTACCTTGTGGATCTTGTGTTTGTGAGTCTAGTGGATGTGTGATTGGACTTGTTCTTTAGTGTTCCTCTTGTTTTCCTCCTTGTGTTCATCTTGTTCTTGGGGATTCCCCCTCCAATTCGTGAGAGATCTCCCTATGGGGTTCCACCCTACAACATCTTGGTATCTAGAGCCACGTTGATCACGAAATTGGAGCCTCCCCTCCTTGTTTTCTAGCCTAATTTTGCTTGTTCTTCCCCAATTTCGAAAATGCCCACAAAAAGAGCCATACCAAATTTTTTGTGATTTGAAGTTTTTGTGAGTTTTTGTTGATTTTGATCCGTGGATCTGATAGTATAGCAAGTAGATCTACCCGCTCTTGCGTCCCCATACCCCAATTTTTATTTCCCCTATCGATTTTGACAGGAAAATCGTGAAATTTTTGCCTACCCCGTGCCCACGGGCTCCCCACCCCGTTCCCACGGCCCCCCGCGAAGTCCCTGGTGACCCTGTGTCCTCGGTACATGTACCGTGCGCACGCGACCCCGTGCGCACCCCCCCCTATAGCAGTCGCCCGGACTTCACCGTTTTGGCCGTAACTTTCGCATCCAAACTCCGATTTGAGTGTTCTTTGGCTCGTTGAAAAGCTAGATACGTGCCCGAGCTGCTCATCTTGGTTTTACCACCATTTGAATCCATCAATTTTTGTCCATTTTGCATCTTTTGCATCGGCCCTCCGCCATAACTTTCGCACCACCACATAAAACTTCCGCAAACTAACCCATTTTGGTTCCCTTGATATTTGTGGTTGTTTGAGTTGTGATTTGAGTCTCCTAAGGTGTTTCGGCTACTTAGGGATGGTTGCATCTTCATCCACCATCGGTGACTTGTATCGGTCCATCGACTACATCCACCACGAGTTTCCACATCGACGACGACCGTCCATCCTTTGAGACCATCTTCAACTGGTAGCAAGGCCGGTTACCCCCAACTTCGTGAAAGGTTAAGTGTGACAAAGTTATCCATTCCATCATAAACTTTTCCTTCCTTGCCATTACATCTTGATAGCCCCACCATCTTTGCGCTTACCTTCATACATATTGAGTGTAGCTATCTGAGTATTGCCGGGCTTCGCGAAAACTTGTGCACCATAGTGATACGATATCATATTTTTGCATCATTAGATACATCATATTGTGCCATTGTTTACTCCCGTGCATATCTTGTGATACTTGTACCATATTTGTGGTTGAGGCTCATTAAGCATAGTGGAAAGGAAGAGGAAAGTCAAAAAATAAGCTTTTAAGCAAGAAAGAGAATGATCAAAAGCTTATAAGTAAAGATAGATACTTGTGCATGAGGATACATGGAATAGGAAACATTTAGCTTGCATACATATAGGTTGGTGCCAAGTAGTGAATCGTGCCCAAGTGTGCAATCAAGCTAGTGCTCTCCTAGTGTTTGTGCAACACGAGTTTAGTCTTCGCTAGGCAATTTTTTGTATTGCTCATCCCTATAGTTGCACAAGCCCCATTATCCCATCGTGTGTGTTTATTTATTTCCCTCCTCTATATTTGTGATCACTTGCTTTGCATTTTGAGTCATTTGGATTTATTTCAACATTTACAATACCTTGGACTTCAATTTGCATGAAATTTGTGCCACTTGTCCTAACCAAGCCACTCGATAAGCTTTACTTTGTAGGTGTGAGTGAACAAGTCCGGTACCAATTCCACTATTCTTTCATTTCACATTGAGTGATACGAGATACATCCTCAACTTTGGGAAAAGGTACCTTTGTATTGTTTATCTCATTTCCTACTCACCTTTGCTCGAGTCTTGTGATGGATAGGGAAAGCACATCATCTCCGGTCTACAACCACGACGACGAGTTCGATGCTATGGAGAACTTCATCGACGCCAAGATGGACAAGTGCATGGAGGAGCTCAAGGCCCTCATCAAGAACCTCAAGCGGTCTTCCTCATCTTCGAGAAGACGCTCAAGTGCAAAGAGTCTCGAGCTACGATCTCCGGCAAGTACACACAAGCATCGACATCGACATGACCATGAAGAGCGAACTTTAGGACACACATTGGCTGCTCTACCAACCCTGTGCACACGGCCTCCTGCACCCCCATGCACACGGGCTCTACAGAACCACGACATCAACTACAAGGTTGCGGCTTCTTCAACACCTTTGGCATCTTCACCAAGTGACTTCAAGGCATCTTCGCCTTCGGACGTACGGCATCTTCACCTACTCCACGAGCTCAAGTCTACTACTCCCTCGTGCTACTATGATTTTGACATCTCTGATGAGATTCCATTCTTTGGGACTAATGACCCCGACGAATACCTCGAGTGGGAGTGCAAGATGGACGACTACCTCAAGCTACATCAAGTACCCTCCAAAGTTCAAGTGAAGTGCGCCACAAGTACCTTCCACGACTACGCATTGATTTGGTGGCTTCACACACCTTCGAGGAGCTTCGACATGAGTTGGTCCAAGACGAAGAAAGTGATGTGGTGAGAGTTTGTGCCTCCAACCTACACGGAACATCTTCAGCGCCAATTGGAGAACACCATACAAGGATCAAGTCCCTTGACGAGTACTTCAAGAACATGAAGGAAACCTTGCGACATGCCAGCGTGGACGACCCCATTTGGATGAACTTCTACTTCATGATGGGATTGAACATCGACATCTCCAAGACTATCTTCCCCGAGAACTACAAGTCCCTCGATGACAACTAAATTGGTGATCTCAAGGCGGAGCAAGAACTCATGAAGGCCAAGTCTACTCGACCCCGAGCACACTTCGCAACGACCATGCTACAAGACGGCGAGAGTGATGATGTGCCATCTTCGGCCTTCATCCACGACAGGAGCGATGATGTGCCATCTTCGGCCTTCATCGATGACGAGAGTGGTGATGTGCCATCTTTGGCCTTCATCCACGGCGATGACTATGAGACGGTTGAGCATGGGATTTTCCCTTCGACCACGGCGACGTATGATGACTTGAGTGACCTTTGCCACCATATTGAGAGTGACTTCACCACTAGCCCCATATATGACGAGCTGCCCCAATTCCCATGTGAGGAGAGCCACCACCACCACCACTTGAGTGATTTGAGTGACTCCACCATATGTGACACTGAGTGCACCTACCTTGAGGGAGTGAGTGAGCCACCACCACATAGAGAGAGTGAGATAGTTGATGAGGCATATGAGGCCATTTTGATTTCTAACAACTTAACCTCTACCTCAATTGTGTCTTCCCATTTGGTGCTAGGTCCCATATATGATGACGCACCGATCCTCGACGACTTCGTCCTCCCTTTGGACATGACGATGGCCATGGTGGACTTTGATGCACCCCCCACATGGTTCCATGACGATGAAAATGACCATGATTTGGTCTTTCCCACCTCACCTACACCACTTAAGTGGAACGAGAAAGGTAACATAGGTGAAGGTGATGCTCTTGTCCCACTAGTGGACATTCTTGATTTTGATTGCTTGCATCATGTTGATCCACCTATTACCATGCTTCATGCTAGTATGATTTCCCCATGCGATGATTGCCCATTTATGATGAGTTTGATGATTGCCATGAGGAGTCTATTAGTTGTGATGCCATGTTACATAGGATTTCTTGTGATAATTCTCTTGGTCACATCATGTTTGATAATCCGCTTGACTTGTCATATGCTATGCATGAGATCAATCATAGGTCTTATTTGCAATATCATCGTAGTGACTATGCATAGGCCATAAAAATAAACCCAAATTGCACCTATGGCATAGATGATAAACCCATGGTGATTGGCATTTGTTTTTCTTGTGATGATATTGATTTGCATCATTTATCTCATATGCCATGCCATGACCACCTAGCTTCGGATATGCATTGTTTGCCATGTTGTCAATATTCTCCATATTATGCTTCTGATATTGCTCATGAGGAGACCCCCATAGTTTCTTCATACCTATTAGGAGAACTTTGACACATCCTTTCATTTGCATGATTTCCATGATTGTGTGCACCATATGCTCCCCATGAATAAAAATGCTATTGTTGTGCCACACACTTGCTATAAATTGCATGATGGATGACATGTTTCTCTACCGTGCTCCAAATTTCTTTGAGCATTTCTTATCTTGTGCTAACTCTCACATTCACATACACATCATGATGGATGATGTGTACATTTACCACACACACAATTTCCTTCATTTGTGTCTCTTTTGTGTAGGTACCCATGATTACTTGTCAACCTCACAATCCCATGAGTTGACAAAACGAGCTCTAGAGAGCAACGATGATTTGGGATCCCATGGATTGTCTTTCCCAGTGCTTTCTTCACGCAAAGACTTCGCGCATTTCTACTAAAAGGCCCTCACATGGCTATAGTTTATTGTCCATTATGTCTCACTTTATGCCCATATTGCCATGTTCACTTTGCATGATATGCTCAATTCGATGCCTTTGCCATGCATTTGTGACCCATTCTTTGCATTACACATGATAATTGATTCTAGTACTTGTATGTGTATTTGCAAGCTTGGTGGAGATATTGCTTGTTATTGCCATGTTCCACCTATGACCCATTCCTCTAGTGATCTTGCTTTATATTCGTCCTTGCGATATGTCATGTGCATTGCCTATATCCACTATTTGCTCAGATGACATGATTGCCATCATTTCCTCTAGTGTGTTGCATCTTCACTCCACTAGTTTGCACGACATGATTACCATGATTGACTTGTTTGCCTCACACATGTTGAACAATTGCTCTTTCCAGTGTGTTGAGTGCCATGATATCTTCACTACACCCTATTCACGTTATGCTTGGATTGTCTTGCACTTGCCCCATGTGTTTAGAGATTTCACTATATTTGGTGTTGTGAATGACCCTTATGCCTACCATAGACCGTTCATTGAGCACTTTATGCATGCTTGCTATGACCTTGAGGTAGATGCTTGTTCACTTATCACATATATTTGCATCTCGACATCCCATTTGCATGCTTGTTTCCATGATGTCCTTTATTATGCTCAATTTATATGCTTAAATGCCATGCCACACTTCTTTGTCAAACCATATGCTATGCTTGATGACAACACTTGTTGGGTGAATCATCTCTTGAATGCTTGGTTTTGGTCTTACGCCAACCACATTTGTTTTTCCAAGTGCTTGTTATCTTTGCTCCTTTTGAAGGAATTACAAGATGGTGCGACATTGGAGAGTGCCAATTTGGAACTACAAGATGACGAATGCTTGGTGATCGTCCACTTAGACACGACGACATCATCTCTTTCCCATGGTGATTTGGATTTCGATCCGAGTTCGGATCTTTCCCAAGGGGAGGGGATGATGCGGAGCATCCTATGGTCATCACCATGTCAGGAGTCCATTTGGCAAGTGACACGTGCCACATCTACTTCATGCATACAAAGGTGAATCATCTCCTTTACACGTGTTCACTTGTACCTTTCGAGGATGGTATACTACTTGACCCCTCTCTCGTGTGCCTACATAGGTGTGAGCGGAGATACACATTCATCGAGGAGGAGTCCAAGAAGAAGAGAACATCTACACCATCCAAGAGGCAAGCCTGGAAGCGGAGAAGGAAGAGTCAAGAAGAAGGCAACAGCTCCCAGGCGACCCCGTGAGCACGGGCCCCTCCGACCCCGTGCCCACGGGCCTCCTAGGCTGGCGGTCCTGAAGACCCCATGCGCACGGGCGTGTACCGTGCCCACGGGACCCCCGTGTCCACCGGCCTCACGGACCCCGTGCGCACGGGCTCATGCGTCAGGTCCCTGGGACCCCGTGCATACTGGCTCCACTTACCCCGTGCGCACGGGACCCCCTGTGCGTGGCTGTTAGGCTTGGCCCTTGTATCCCCATCTCGTCCCTCCTTACCCCTTCATCCCTTGGACCTATATATACTCCCATTCCTCCTCCATTTAGACTTAGCAAAGGATATGCCTTGATATATGTGAGCTTTGCTCGTTGTACCTCCTCTTGAGAGAGCGAGAGACACTTCATTGGAGTTGAAGAACTCCTTTGGAGAAGATCCCTAGTGGATAAAGCCCCCATCTAGGGATGGATCCCCATCATAGGATCACCAAGACCTCACCTCCATAGGAGTGGGATGAACCTTACCTTGTATCTTTCCTTTTGTTGTTCATGTACCTTGTGGATGTTGTGTTTGTGAGTCTAGTGGATGTGTGATTGGGCTTGTTCTTGAGTGCTCCTCTTGTTTTCCTCCTTGTGTTCATCTTGTTCTTGGGGATTCCCCCTCCAATCCGTGAAAGATCTCCCCATAGGGTTCCACACTACAACACAATTTCAAAAGGGCACATCTTAGTAGTAGAATGCAATGACCGATTATAAGCAAATTCAATATGAGGCAAGCATTCTTCCCACATTTTCTTATTATTATTCAAAAGAGCCCCAAGCATAGTAGACAATGTTCTATTGACTACTTTAGTTTGTCCATCAGTTTGGGGGTGACAAGTAGTACTAAAAAGCAGTTTAGTCCCCAACTTAGCCCATAAACATCTCCAAAAGTGGCTAAGAAATTTAGTATCACGATCTGAAACAATAGTATTTGGCAGACCGTGCAAGCGAATAATTTCATGAAAGAACAAATCAGCAACATTAACATCATCATCGATTTTATGACATGGTATAAAGTGTGCCATTTTCGAGAATCTATCCACGACAACCAATATGCTATTCCTCCCCTTCTTTTTTCAAGGTAAACCTAAAACAAAGTCCATAGATATATCCTCCCAAGGAACACTAGGTACAGGAAAAGGCACATATAAACCATGAGGATTGAGTCGTGACTTAGCTTTTTGACATAGAGTGTAGCAAGCAACAAAGCGCTCAACATCCCATCTCATCTTTGGCCAAAAGAAATGTGTAGCAAGTACGTCCTCCGTCTTATTCACGCAAAAGTGTCCCATTAATCCTCCTCCATGCGCCTCCTCCAACAACAAAAGACGAACGGAGCTAGCTGGAATGCATAGCTTGTTAGCATAGAACACAAATCCATCATTAACAACGAACTTGTTCCATGTTCTTCCTTCTTTACAATTCTGCAATACATCTTTAAAATCAGCATCATGCACATATTGATCTTTGATGGTCTCCAAACCAAATATTTTGAAGTCAAGTTGTGAAAGCATAGTATAGGGACGAGACAATGCATTAGCAATAACATTTTCTTTACCCTTATTGTGTTTAATGACATAAGGGAAAGTCTCAATGAATTCAACCCATTTAGCATGTCTACGATTCAGTTTAGCTTGACTTTTAATATGTTTCAAAGATTCATGATCAGAATGTATAACAAATTCTTTGGGCCATAAATAATGTTTCCCTGTTTCTAAAGTCCAAACAAGAGCATATAATTATTTATCGTAAGTAGAATAATTCAGACTAGGCCCACTCAATTTTTCAGAAAAGTATGCAATAGGTTTGCCATCTTGTAATAACACACTTCGTAATCCAATTCCGCTAGCATCACATTCGAGCTCAAAATTCTTATTAAAATCAGGAAGTTGGAGTAAAGGAGCATGTGTCAACTTATCTTTCAATACCGTGAAGGCTTCATCCTGTGCGGTACCCCAAACAAAAGGCAAATCCTCCTTTGTAAGCTCATTGAGAGGTGCAGCAATGGTGTTGAAATCTCTTACAAAACACCTATAGAATTTAGCGAGGCGAAGAAAACTCCTCACTTGTGTGACTGTTTTGGGCTATGGCCAACTCTCAATAGCTTCAATCTTGGCTTTATCAACTTAAATTCCCTATGGAGTAACAACATAGCCAAGAAAAGATACTCGGTTGGTGCAAAAGGTGCATTTCCCAAGGTTACCAAACAAACATGCATCACATAGAGCAATAATTAACATCACGTAGATGTTCCAAATGTTCTTCCAAAGATTTTCTATAAATCAGTATATCATCAAAATAGACTACCAAAAATCGTCCAATGAAAGCACGTAAAACTTCGTTCATTAATCTCATGAGCGTACTAGGTGCATTAGTTAACCCAAAAGGCATGACTAACCACTCATATAAAACAAACTTAGTTTAAATTGTTGTTTTCCATTCATCTCTATATTTCATACAAAGTTGATGGTATCCACTATGCAAATCAACTCTGGAGAATATTGTAGAGCCACTCAATTCATCAAGCATATCATCTAGCCTAGGAATAGGACGACGATAACGAATAGTAATATTATTAATGCCTGTACAATCAACACACATATGTGACGTACCATCCTTTTTGGGCACTAGTATAATAGGAACAACACAAGTACTAAGAGATTCATGTATATAACCTTTGTCGAGCAGCTCCTGTACTTGACGCATAATCTCCTTCATCCCCCTGTGGACTGGTACGGTATGGTGCACGGGTGGGTAGTGATGCACCGGGAATTAAGTCAATCTGATGCTCAATCCATCAAACAGGTGGTAATCCCGGTGGCACGTCATGTGGAAATACATCAGCAAACTCCTACAAAATGTTAGTGTCAGCATGACGCAAAGAGGAAGTCACGTCCTCGAATGAAAATAATGCCTGTTTGCACACAAAAGCATAGCAAACAGATTTGCTGAACTAGCTCATCAATATCAGATTTGGTGGCAAGTAAACATGCACTTTTCAATTTAATTTCAGAAGCAACACTAGACGGTTTATAATTAGGCTTCATTTGTTGCTCAAATTCTTTTGCCACAATCTGATTTTCACTCTTATTTTTCTCTTGTTTTGCTTTATTAGCTCTATTAGTATCATCTTTCAAAATGGAACCAGGAGACATATGAAGCAAAGTAATATTTTTATACATATGAACAAGAGTATAGTGATTGTTTCTACCATGGTGTACAGATTTTTTATCAAATTGCCATGGTCTACCAAGTAATAAGGAACATGCTTGCATAGTTACCACATCACAATCAACATAATCAGCATATGTAGAGATACTAAAATGCACATGAACAGTACGTGTTACCTTAACCTTACCGATGTTGTTGAACAATTGGATGCAATAAGGATGTGGATGTGGTCTTGTGGTGAGAGATAGCTTCTCCACCATCTCAATGCTAGCCAAGTTGTTGCAACTCCCACCATCAATGATGATGCAGACAGAACGTTCCTTCACAACTCCCTTTGTATGGAACAAATTATGCCTCTGATTTTGCTCAGCTTGTGTCACTTGCACACTCAAAACACGTTGAGCAACTAAACATTCATACCTGTTAGCATCTTTAGCAGCCTTGTATAGAGTCTCATGATCAAAATCACCATGTTCTTCACTTGTAATAAGAGCCAAAGTCTCCTCATCAAAGTCACTAGCGGACTCATACCCACCATCCGCAGTAGCAATCATCACACGCTTAGATGGGCATTCTCTCGCATAATGACCTCCACCCTTGCAATGATGACAAATAATATCATGTGTTTGCCCTGTTGATGCATTGATGAAGAAGAGCATTATGCGGGACCGGAAGGTGTACTCCTGGCAGATGGTGGTGGTGGTGCAATTTTTTCTTGTATCTCGGTTGGAATTGGCAGCTAAAGTCAGTGGTGCTATAGTAGGACATGTGGGAGTAGCGGATGTATGTGGTGTCCATGATGAAGATCGACCTGCAGAAAAATTAGTTCGCGCCAATGCTTGTCAATCCTGCACTTCACATTCAGCTTTACAAGCAAGATGAAATAAACGAGTGATATTATTATACTCCTTATACTCTAGAATGGTTTGAATCTCTTTATTTAATCCACCCATAAAAACGTGCATGCATAGCTTCATTATCCTCAAGAATACCACATCTAATCATGCCAGTTTGTAATTCCTGATAATATTCTTCTACAGAATTTTTCCCTTGTCTTAAAAGCTGCAATTTTTGAAGCAGTTCACGTCGATAATATGGTGGAACCCAACGAGTACGCATAGCAGTTTTCTAAGTAGCTGGAATAGGATATAATCTACAATGTTCAGACCACCAAACAGAAGCAAAGCTAGTGAATTCACAAACAGCGGAAGCAACATGTCTCTCCTCAGGATATTGTAAGCATGTGAAACGTTGTTCAGTTTCTAACTCCCAAGTAAGATATACATCAGGAATGTATCTACCTTCAAACAGTGGAATATTCAATTACAATTTAGGAATATGGTCATAATCTCGTACCTGAGGTGGTTCTGCAGCCCTACTGTTGTGATTATATGCCTAAGGTCGACCTGCTGGTGGTAGTGCTGGTGGTTGCATGTATTTTAAATTTTGATCAAGCTCATCCTTGTAAGTGTCCTCCACCTCTGCAGTAGCATCAAGAGCTACAGAAGCATCAACAGCAGTAGCAGCGGTACCAGAATTTTGTCCTAGCTCAAGGGGAACGCGTAGTGCTCGTCCCACTTGATTTGGAAGGCGACGTTGTTGTTGTTGTAGAGGTGTGACAGGTGCAGCCGGCGGTGGTTGTGGAAGATGCACGAGCAATTCATTAAACTTGTTATTGAGCTTTGTTTCGAACATCTTCTCAATGCCATCTATCTTCTCTATGGCATCTTCAAATCTATTTAGCATATCTTGCACCTGTCCACTCATCATTTGCTGAAATTTATCATGTAGCTATTTTCTCTTCATGTTCTCCCAATCAGTCTCATCGGTTTGTGATCCTGCCATGGTTAGAAACAATAGAAACACACAAGAATATGATCCTATAGACTACTAGGAAGTGGTGGTGGTGGTGGTGTGTCACAAATCCATCAAGCAAATCTCAAATTCTTACCAGTTCTTACCCAGCAGCAGGTGGTGATCGGCAACGATTGTAGTCAAAACTCTGAAAGCTTGGATAGAGCGATTACTAGGGAGAGTCAAACACACGATGTAGATATATGTGGAGCTGGGAAAGCTTATGATATGGTAGCAAAAAGGGTCAGCAATAATCAATTCAGAGATGCAAAGTTGAATAAATGCTCAACGACGGTACTATGCTGGTCCTAGGCTAGACCGTACTAGAGACGCGAGCCTAGAACACTAACAAAGTCACGGCGCTGCACGTAAACAAGGGAGGAGCACTCTCTGGATTTTTTTTCTTTTTTTGACTCTTTTTTTGAGTTTTTTCCTCTATTTTTTTGCTCTGCAACAATTTTTTTCGAAGAAGTCTACAAATGGACTAAAAACTGCCTAGCCAGAATTTTCCAGACTTAGTTTTTTTTAAACTGGAACTATTTTTTACTGCGGGTAGCACTGAAGTTGCGGAGTCCGACTTGGTCACGACTCGGAGTATGGCGAGATCTGGAAATCGAAAACAAAAGAACAAATACTGGACTCGAACTAGGACTCGTGGCGGAGATGAATGTGGTGGAAACTTGGACTGGTGGCGGATATATGTAGGGCGGTGGAACATGGACTGGTCGTGAATCTGTGATGGAGGTGAACTCGAATTATCGTGATGGCGGTGAATATGTGGTATATGGCAGCGGTGACGACGATGGTGGTATATGGCAGCGGTGATGACGATGGTGGTATATGGCAGTGGTGACGACGATGGTGGTATATGGCAGCGGTGATGATGATGGTGGTATATGGAAGCGGTCATGACGATGGTGCGGGGCGGCGTGACAACTTGTGAACAGAACTCGAAACTCTAAAGGACTAGAAACTAAGACTAGCAACTAGACATGACGATGTAACCGATAATTCAACAAAGCAAAACCCTAAAAAGATTATGCAAAGGCTCGGATTGGTTTGGATACGATGAACTAACCCTAATTTTTTTGGCTTTTTCAAGGACTGTAGGTATGAAGAACAGACTCGATCTAAACTACGAAAAACTATAAAATGTCAGCGAGCAACCTGGAAACCCGATACCACTTGATAGAAGCGAAGGTGTCCCGATGTTTCGATGAGATGGTGGCTATCATTTTCTGTGGGAGTCGACCTTGACGATCCGACTACGAACGTGTGAGACGTCGCGCCTTAGCAATCGCTAAACCAACTTCCAAGGGGTTATTGACCATGCCGGAGCATGATCAACCTGACCACGAGGGTCTGTTTTCCTGCGAGCGAACAAAGAACAAGCAAGAAACTGAGATTGCAATCTGGATATTGTGAATATAAGAGGAAAACTTTATTAATGAAGGTGGGGTTCTGTGACGCCTTTGTCTGGTCGTTGAACACAAACGAAGTACGTGAAGTTGCAGCTATGGCGAACTTTTAATCTAAACAAAACCCAAAGTCTAAACGATGCCCTAAGGGCTGTATATATGGAGGAAGAGAGGGGATTTCGTGGCCCTTGAAGGAGGGGTCCGAAACCAACCCTATCTCTTGTTTCCCCACACATACGGACTCTAAAAACTGCCTATACTCAAGTACTTCGAAATTACATGGCCTGGCCCAAAAATAAGGCGACGCAACACCTATAATATCCTCTAGACGAAATTTGTGAAGTCGTATCTTGTATATTTCGTCCAAGCCTTCATGCACTCATTACGGTGGCTTCAAAGTCCTGAAATCATCACTTGAAACTCCGTTCTTGTTTCCCTTGTGCATGCCATCATCTCCATGCTTGTTCTTTCTCCAATGTTCATACTTCTCCAAGCTAGGCCCTTTATTTGTAAGCAAAACAAATGTATCCAATTTAGGCAGCATCATATTCTCATGAACATTAGAATCATTACCAAGAAATGAAAGTACCTGGTAATTTAATTGGCGTGCGCGAGCTCTAGTAATTGGTCCAGTATGTATAGTAGCAGGGGCTGTGGGTGTAACAAGGGTATTGATGTCCTCATCAACAGGTGCAGACCCTGAGCAACAGAGAAACAAATGAAGCGCTGGGGGCCCCCAACAAATTGCATGCATGCATAAGCATATCATGAGCATGTCATGTTCATGTAGATAAGATCACATGTGGCATCATTTTCATCTGCACTAAACTGGAGGCTCCTACCGTGGGCTTAGCCCCGAAGAGGAGAAGAGAAGACAAGCCTACATCACGATCACCGACAAGCCAAACAGATAAGTTCTTTCTTACCCATACATGTCCTGTAAGTAGAGACTTGTGCAAATGAAAACCTCGCCATCTTCGAAACTTAGGTGCTCCCGTATTTTCACCCGAACATTGCTTCGGTCTGGATGGTCGTAGTGGCTTTGGCAAAAAACTAGCAAAAGGGCCCGTGCATTGCACCGGGTGAAAAAACCACACTTCCCTAACCCAATTGCTCAAGACCCCCTCTCATTCCATGACACACCGCCAGGCATGATTACATGAACAAACTCTTTGAAATCCTCCATGCTACCATGAAAATATGTATTGCAGAAAAAATATGAACGTGTTTCAGAAGTGTACTAAAGGTGTGTGGAATTTAAATCATAGAAATATCTACCTAGTTGTGAGTATCTCTTCAAGCCTTTGTTGGAGTTGCTTAGTGATGCCCAAAGCATATCGAATTATACCATAAATAGTAGAGTCCATTTTAGTACACAATGTTTTTTGCTTCACTATGGAGGTAACACAAAATTTCATGAACCAATGTTGGCTAGGTTTAGGGACTATGTAGCAGAGCACTATTCGTGTCCAACAATCAAGCACCTATTTTTAACCGGTACTATCTTTTTCATTACAATTCTCAAAAAAATTTGTACATGAAAAATTAATAAACATTTTTTATTGTGATTTAGATATAGTAATTTTTTTGCAGGTGTTAAACAATTCTAACATATGTTTCTCTCACGTTATGGACGGGGTAAAACTGCGTTCATGGGATTATAGCTAGTGGCAGAGGATGATTTTTTTACGGGGACGACTTTTGATTGATTTCTAGCTAGTTTACTTTGTTCCCACAATCTTTTTAAAGATCAATCAACTCATTACGGGACAAAACAAATGACAAAAAATCACCAGGCTATTTATTTATCAATCCTAGAAATCCCTCCCTTTCCTTCTTTATTATCAACTATTGGAATCCCTCCTTTCCTTCTTTGTTCTCTTCGTTCTTCCTTATTAGGAAACTTTCTTCTTACTAGTACGGGTCAACTAGCTTCCCACCTTTTTCCCCAAATCCCTCCTTTCCTTGTTATTACGGGACAACTTCCCACTTTCCTATTTTTTGCTTTCAATCCCTGAAATCTCTCCTTTCCTTCTTATAGCACAAATGCCCGTGGGTTGCAACGGGAAAAAAATGTAAAACGTGCTCCATACCATTATGGGCCATTTATTATATACAATCGATCTGTAGCACAACTCCCGTCTCACACCATGCTGCCTTATTTTTGCCCCTCTGGTTTGGAGAGCACGCGCTCTCAGCTTTGTCGGGCCGGCCGTGCTCTCTTGCATGCAAGCTTTTTGATTCTTACCTGCAGCATAACACGAAATCCTACAAATCGACTCTTGAGATTTATCTTTTACGAAATAGGATTTTTTTACTGTTACATACTCAATTCTTACTTGAAATATTCAATTCAAGTGTAGACTTGAGAACTAAAATTGTGTGTAAGGTATCATGTAACCATATTGGATCAAGATGACCCATGAATTTGTTCAGTTAATTGAATTTTTTTGACTTTTGATCAAGATAGGTACCCAAGCTCTAATAATTTTAGCGCATTCGAGCTTTGACACATCTTTTTATTTTAAAATTGTGATTATATTTGTCATCTAAAAACCAGACTCATGGGCAGGGATCTCCAAAGGGTTCTTTCTTATTTTTATTTTTTTGGGCCTTTGTTATGTTCCGGGACACCTCTCCTCTCTAGTTTCTTCTAGTAGCTGAGTGTGTGGACGTTGTATTTCTGGCTAATATCACACACAGGTCGTTGTCCTTATTTTGCATCGCCCCATCTCTTCTCCCCTTCCTCACACGTGTAGACAGTGTTTTCCCCCTCCCTCCGGTCAAGGCGGTGGTCAGGATGGAGGTGGTGTCTTTGAATCCGGTGCTTCACCGGTGCGTCAGAGTTGCTTCCTTTGATCTCTTGGAGCTTTGAGAAGATCGACATGCTTGGGGCTTTTCCCCCCTCCAACCTCCATTCGTCCCGCTCAGCGGCTATGGAGATCTCAGTCTGAGTCATTTACCGATTGACGCATGCTCATCAACCTCATCTTAGGCGCTGGCAGTAGCTTCCTCCATTTTCAAAGGCAGATCGTCTTCTTCTGCCCTCGCTAGGCCGATGTCGGCCACGGCTGACAAGCAAGGGCCATCCTGCCGATCTTGCTAATCTGATTTTCCTAGGTTTCCGATTCCCAGGTTTGCCATCGGGGAGTCGATTCGCTATCTCCCTCTTCCCCATGATTATTTCCTTTGTTCTCTTTCCTTCCTCTGCTTGTTGATGCTGCAAAGCCATCGTCTCGTATAAATTGCTGGCCAATGCTGGGATTGATTGCAAAGAATCGAGGTGGGACTATTTATTTTGATAACTAACCGTTTTTCATAGCACAAGCTTACCAGCTCAGTTGGCCACGACCCTTCGAGATGGAGGGCCTCTTGTGTGATTTAGTGGCACATAAGAAAAGGCCCAGCAGTGGAACAACGTGGCCAAATATAGGTGAGGCGCGTGCGTTGCGAAAAACTGAGTGAGACAGAAACTCTACGAGCGTGGGTTGAAATTAGTACCACCTTGTGTATACGTTTTAAATTCAAACTAAAAGCGTAAATTCACGGGAAGAAGTGCATTGTGACGCTGAACCCATGGAGTCAATCTGCTCTTTATTATTAGGGAAAGAATAGGGTTTGGCGGGGGGCTGGTCCCTCTTTACAATTTGTGCCCGGCAAGCCTAAATCCGTGGCAACAAACTAAGGGTACCGACAAACTTGTTTTCTTGAATATGTAGAGGCACTTCACCTCTGCACGGACACGCTATGTGCACAAGTACTCGGCAATGTTTATCATTTTCATTAACTATGCTGATCAAGAAGTACAAACCTTATAGAACACAAACGTGAATAAAAGAGATTACATAATTTGAACTAAAGTTTGGCAAATGCCTACATGTTTTAGATTGAAAAAAGATAAGTGTCCTGTAATCCCCCTTTCTTATCCCTCCTCCCCCAGGTATTGCGGTGGGAAGAGAAGCAGACGCCGACCCGATCTCATCAGGGGCTTGTCGGGTGCAGCCTGAAAAGATCGGGAATGGCGAGGCTGCGAAGGAGAGGGGCGAAAGGAGCAACTCAGCATTGCCCTAGTCACCGCCTCCAGGACCAGCGAAAAGACCTAGCGCGAGCACCGGCGAGGAGAACCGCCGGAACTCAACTGAAAGACTACCGGAGGATGCAAAGGCACCAAGAGAGTGACCCTCCCCCGACAATCGTCCCAAAGAGGTTGGTGATTATGGTGCTAGGGAGGGAGGGGAAGAGCGAAAAGAAGAGGTAGTGGGCCGGCAGTACGAGATGAAGGCGTCGGTACCATCGCACTCCGACCTGATGGCCTGCCACCCGCCTTCTCCATCTTCCGTCGTTCTATCTTCATCACTACCACTCCAAGAGGACGCTGGCCCCTTGAGCCGTCGCATCCCCTGGAGAGACAGCCGGTGACAGCGGAATCCAAGGCACGCAAGGGGCATCGCTCCCCACCTTGGAGGGCAGGAAGGTGCCACCGTCTTTAACATTCGCCCCGACTCCGCAGGAAGGAGCAGTGCTGGGTTTCCCAAAAATCTCGAGCATTGCACCCTAGGAGGGCGCCGGAAGCACGAGAAGCCTTGCCGCCGGGTGGGCGAACCTCGGCAACATGTGGTCAAGCCACGCGCTTCCCACTAAATGGTCGGCTCGGGTGGGAGGGACGGGCTCCTCACCGTCTTGGAGAAGTGCAACACCTCCCACACTATGGACAGTTCGGCGCCCACACCTCCGACCGCTGCATCTCCTGCGGTCCCGGACCAGACTCACTCCCCAAACATCGACACGAGCATTCAGCGTCACCAACCCCAAGCTTGAGCTCAGGGCCCAGCCCCATTCCTTCCATCTTAACATAGCTAGAAGGAGACAGGGGATGTGAGAATAGAGGTGCCTCGATGAACATTTCTGCTCCCTCCTGCCCCCTCTTTTACGAGCAGACTGGGCTGGGAGCTGATCCCTCGGCGGGTAACCACCGCCCTCCTCCGCCAATCCAAGAAGACCGGGCCCTGCCTCGGTGCTCTCCCGCACCACGCACCTCCGTTACCTACCCCACTCAATGCATGCAGCATATGTGGCCAAGGATAAGAGCGTGGTGGGAAGAGTGAATTAGCAGTTACTCACCCGTGCGTTAAAGTCATTCACGAGCCATTACAAAGGTGGCCCCACTTCAATTGGCATTAGGCAATGCGTGGGAGAACCGGAAACTGGCCTGGGCTCAGGTTAATGAAGAAGCAAAGAAAATCTCAAAGCACAAGCAACTGCTACCCTCTTGCCTATGCACTAGATAGGGCCTACCCCGACGATGCCCGACAGCGCGTTCGGGCCAGGCTCAGGGGCTCCTGTCAGTGCAACGAACCATGGGTTTGTTGCCCAGACTGTGCACATGCCTAAGAGCAAGACTGCAACACCTAAGACCAGCCCAAGCAAAAGAGATCAGCTCTTTGTGGAGTCAGAGAGCGCATCAAGAAGACCAAGTCAAGCCAAAGGAAGCAAGATGCCACCAAGGGAAAACCTCCCTTGCCGGGCAGGCGAGCCTGGCAAGGTCAAGGTTACCCCGAAGACAAGCCTCAAGACCATCCCGGCAGGCCCGCCTGGCCCCACGAAGGCAAGCTACCTCACCGAGGCTTCACCGCTCCACCCCACAGCGACATAAGTCATCGGTCGGTGCAATGTCAAGCCCCCAAGTGATTAAGTGGTTGTTTTTTGCCACATGGCAGCGATTTCCTATGGGATCACTTCCAAATGATACTCATCCAGAGACATGTCATGTAGGCAGGAGAAAGGCTGGCTGAGCTGCCCGGCAAGGCTTGCCGGGCATGCCCTAATGTGACACTAAGCGGCGCATTTAATGTGCTCTACCCTGTCTGCAGAGTTGGGTATGATAGCATTGTTTGATATCTAATCAGTACACAATGATTAATTTGCCACTGTGTTGACCCCTTGATCTATAAAAGGAGGTCCATGGCAACCATAGAAAGGATTCGGACCCTTGGATACTCATACGCGCTTAGCTGCTCAAGCCCCGAGGCAACCCTGCGGGGCTAAAGCGATGAGTCTCCACCCTAGTCCTCTCATCAATCCACCAAAGAAGAAGTAGGGTTTTACCCCTCGCGGCGGCCCGAACCTGGGTAAAACTGACAGTGTGATCTCTGTCGTGATGTGTTACATTCTTCGCTCTTTGTGCAATGTGCTCATCCCCCATGCCGAACCACAATGGGCTGATGGCCCCATAGGTGGTCGTGGTTTCCCACGAGAAAGAGCTCTTTGAGAAATCAAAGGGCGGATCAAGAAGACCAAGAAAAAGCCAAGAGAACAAGATATCACTAAGGGAAAACCTCCCTTTCCGGGCAGGCGAGCATGGTCAGGTCGAGGCCACCCCGAAGACAAGTCCTAAGACTTCCTCAGTAAGGATAGTCGGGGCCGCTGGCTGCCTGCGTCCCTGCCAAGACTCCACCGCTCCACTGCTCCACCGCATCGCAACGCAAGTCATCCAACGGTGCGGTGGCGAGCCCTAGATAGCTAAGTGGCTGTCATTTGGCACCTGGCAGCCATTTAGCAGGAAGATCACCTCTATATGACACCCGTCCAGAGGCGTGTCAAGCAGACAGGTGGAAGCTGACTAAGTCGCGCGGAAGGTCTGCCGGGCCGCATCCACAGCGTGACACGTAGCAGTGCATTTAAGACTTCCTCGGTAAGGATTGTTGGGGCCGCTGGCTGCATGCGTCCCCGCCAATACTCCACCGCTCCACCGCATCGCAACGCAAGTCATCCATCGGGCTGTGTCGAGCCCTAGATAGCTAAGTCGCTGTCATTTGGCACCTGGCAGCCATTTAGCAAGAAGATCACCTCTATATGACACCCATCCAGAGGCGTGTCAAGCAGACAGGTGGAAGGTGACTAAGTGGCGCGGAAGGCCTACTGGGCTGCATCCACAACATGACACCTAGCAGTGCATTTAATGCACTTTGTCCTAACTGCCAGAGTTAGGTATGATAGCACTGTTAGCTATCTAATAACCGGATAATGACCGTTTGCCATTGTGGTAACCCCTAACCTATAAAAGGAGGATCATGGCAACCATAGAAAGGATTTGGACCCTTGTGTACTCATACGCGCGTAGCTGCTCTCCTTGAGGCGACCTTGCAGGGCTTGAGCGCTGCGTGTTCTTCATAGTCCCTCCATCAATCCACCAAAGCAGGACTACAATTTTACGCTTCTGAGCAGCCGGAACCTAGGTAAAAACCACCAGTGTCACCACTACCATGTTCTCCCATGACCTCCGCTCTTTGTGCAATGCAACCTCCCCCTGCCGAACCACAAAGGGGCTGATCGCCCCATAGGTGGCCGTGTTCTACCACGACCAACAATTTTCGGGTAGTCCTAATGATGATGATGCATCCCATCTTAACACTTTCATAGAATTGTGCTATATGCAAAAGCAAAAGATGTGTATAATGATATTGTGAAATTAAAATTATTCCGAGTCTCATTGCGGGATCCTGCAAAATTTTGGTTTTCATCTTTGCCATGAAATAGTATCGATTCTTGGGATAGATGTAAAGATGCTTTTATTACCAAGTATTTTCCTCTTGAGAAAATTATTTACCTTAGAAATCAAATATGAATTTTCAAGCAACTTGATCATGAACATGTTGCCCAATCTTGGGAAAGGATGAAATTAATGATAAGAAATTACCCTACTCATGGTTTAAATTTGTGGATGATCATACAAAAAATTATGCGGGATTAAATTTTGTTTATAGACATCTTTTAGATTCCACCGTGGGTGGTACTTTTCTGGAGATTACATTGGGATAAGCCATATTATGGAAAATTATTCACAATGGCATACTAAAAGAGCTCCTACTAGTAAAAAGGTGAATTATGTTGAAGAAATTAGTACTTTGAGTGATAAAGTTGATGCGCTTATGAAATTGGCTGCTAGCAAAAATACTCCTATTTATCATAAAGATGTGCCTTTATCCACCTTGATTGAGAAAAATAATAATCCCATAGATGTGAATGTTGTCTCATGAAACAATTTTAATTGTAATTCTTGTAGAGGTAATTTTAATCCTAGGCCGTTCCCTAGAAATTTCTCTAATAATTATGGCAATTCCTAATTCTTATAATAATAATAATAGTAATAATAATAATAATAATAATAATAATAATAGGATGCCCTCCGCAAGAATTTATTAATGCTCAATATGTCTAGGAGCATTGATTGAATTATTCATGATGTGGAAAATCTTAAGACTAAAATTTTTCCACCCAAAATTAATATTAATGAATCAATTAAAGCTTTGTATGTCCCCATGGATGAGAGTAAGAAAAGAACCGCTATGCTAAAAGCTAAATGAGATTTTTTTTAAAAAGTGATTCCTCCCGGTTTCTATCACAGTAATGATGATGATATTAAAATGATTAGTGTTTCATCTATTGATTCCTTGTTTAGAAATATAAAACTTGATTAAAAGGGGACTGAAGAAGAGTCATCTTTAGCTAGAAGGCGTCCCCATAATTCGGAGGGTGAAAATCTTGATGAAAAAATTGATTAAAGTGGGTTTTGCGAGGTAAAAACTTTAACTAGTGATGTGCCCACTCTCTTGGATTACAAAGACTTAAATTATGATAGTTGTTCTTTGATTGAATATATTTCCTTGTTATAATCCATGCTAAATTTACCCAATTCTTATGAATAGAATAAGGCATTTACTAAACATATTGTAGAAGCAATGATGAAAGCTTTAGAAGAAAAGCTAGAACTAGAAATTCTCGTTCCTAGAAAATTATATGATGAGTGGGAACCTACCATCAAAGTTAAAATTAAAAATTATGAGTGCAATGCTTTACGTGATTCCGGTGCTAGCGTTCCCACAATTGCAAAATCTCTATGTGATGTGCTAGGTTTTACCAATATGGATGAATGTTCTCTTAATTTGCACTTGGGGGATTCTACTATTAAAATGCCTTTCGGTAGAATTAATGATGTTCTTAATCTTGCAAATAGGAACTATGTGCCTGTTGATTTTAATGTACTCGACAATGATTGCAATCCGTCTTGCCCCATAATACTTGGTAGACCGTTCTTACGAACCATAGGTGACGTCATTGACATGAAAGAAGGGAATATAAAATTTTAGTTTCCATTAAAGAAGGGTATGGGACACTTTCTAGAAGTAGACTTAGGCCGCCATATGAATCAATCATGAGGGCCGCCTATGGAACTAGAACCAAAGATGACAACACTTGAGACTATGCATTATGCCAAGTTAGGGGCGTAAACCAATAGCGCTAGTTGGGAGGTAACCAAATAGTTATCTTACTTTTCATGTTTATTTTGCTGATTTCTTGTGTGCACACAATTATCTGACTATTATGATTGTGTTTTTGTGTTTTAATTAGTGTTTGATCCAAGTAGAGCCTTTGGGATGATTTGGATGATAGTTGCTTTGATTCTGTGTAAAAATAAAAACTTTTGCATCCAGTAGTAGTATTGTTAAAATTTGTTAGGCTGTGATAAAATTCTGAATCTTTTACACCTGATTGATATACAAATTTCCCGCTTTGTCTAATTTTTCAGAATTTTTGGAGTTAAAGAAGTATGGTCGATGTTCGGATTACTACAGACTGTTTTGTTTTTGATAGATTCTGTTTTTGATGCATTATTTTCCTTGTTTTGACGGGACTATGGATTGTATCAGGGGGTATGAGCCATGAAGAAGTTATAATATAGTAGGTATAATGCAAAAAATAAAATATAAATGGGTTTGCAACCGTACTTAAAGTAGTGATTTTCTCTATTATACTAACGGATCTCACGAAGGTTGTGTTGAGTTTTGTGTGATTGAAGTTTCCATTTTTTGGGTGAGACCATGATGGATGAAGGAATAAGGAGTGGTAAGAGCCTAAGCTTGGGGATGCTCAAGGCACCCCAAGGTGATATTCAAGGACTCCCAAGCAACTAAGCTTGGGGATGCCCCGGAAGGCATCCCCTTTTTCTTCTACCAACTATCAGTAATTTTACTTGGAGTTATATTTTTTTCCTCACATATCTTGAGTTTTGCTTGGAGCATCGTGTATTATACGAGTCTTTGTTTTGTTGCTTTTTAGTTTGTCACGATAATATTTCCTGGACACACTTATTTGAGAGAGCCACACACTTATCATGATTTGTTAGAATACTCTATGTGCTTCACTTAAATCTCTTGAGCTAGGCAGTTGCTCTAGTGCTTCACTTATATCTTTTTGAGCATGGTGGTGATTAAAATTTGAATAAATATTTGCACTCTCATGCTTCACTTATATATTTTTGAGAGTTGATAATAGTAATTTTCATAAGATGTGTATTTGGTCCCAAAGTAATGAATATTCAAGAGGGATATAATAAAAACTTTCATATAGATCATTAGATGTGATAAGTTTGATTCCTTCCAATAGTTTTGTGATATGGAGATGATAATATATGAGTCATGTTACTGAGCAATTGTGGTTTAGTAAGAACATTGGTGTTAAGGTTTGTCATTCCCTATGCATGCACATAAAGTCAATATTTATGCAACAAAGTTATATCCTACTTATGGTGCGTTATTCAGTGTTAGTTATGTTCAATGCATGTTAACGACCATTTTTTCTTTTTGGTTGGTCGCTTCTCAATCTATTTGCTAGACTTTATTTGTACTAAGCTTGAGTGCTGCTTGTGCATCCTACTTGATAGAGGCAAAGGTGTCCTGTCTTTCGATGAGATGGTGATTATCGTTTCGGAGGAGCAGACTTTGACGATCCGACTACGTACGTGCAAGGACGTTGCGCCTTAGCAATTGCTAAACCAACTCCGAGAGGTTATTAACCACGCCGGAGCACGATCAACCTGACCATGAGGGTCTATTTCCTGTGAGCAAACGAAGAACAAGCAAATATTGTGAATATAAGATTAAATCTTTATTGATCAAGATGGGGTTCTGTGACGTCTTGATCTGGTTGTTGAACACAAACGAAGTACGCGAAGTTGCAGCTATGGCGAACTTTTAATCTAAACAAAACCCAAAGTCTAAACGACGCCCTAAGGGCTGTATATATGGAGGAAGAGGGGGAAATTTCGTGGCCCTTGGGGAAGGGGTCCGAAACCATCCCTATCTCTTGTTTCCCCACACATATGAACTCTAAAAACAGCCTATACTCAAGTATTTCAAAATTACATGGGCCTGGCCCAATAATAAGGTGACACAACACCTAGAATAGCCTCTGGACAAAAGTTATGAAGTAGCATCTTGTATATTTCATACAAGGCTTCATGCACTCATTATGGTGGCTTCAATGTCCTGAAATCATCACTTGTAACTCCGTTCTTGTTCCCCTTGCGCATGCCATCATCTCCATGCTTCTTCTTGCTCCAATGTTCATCCTTCTCCAAGTTAGGCCCTTCATTTGTAAGCAAAACAAATGTATCCAATTTAGGCAGCATCATATTCTCATGAACATTAGAATCGTTACCAAGAAATGAAAGTACCTAGTAATTTAATTGGCGTGCGCGACCTCTAGTAATTGGTCCAGTATGTATAGTAGCAGGGGTTGTGGGTGTAACAATGGTATTGATGTCCTCGTCACTACTTGTTACACCCAAAGTTGTGCCAAATGAGTCCACTATACCTACCTATATGCGGTATTTCCATGCCGTTCCAAGTAAATTTGCATGTGCCAACTCTAATTTTTCAAAATAATTTTCCATTTTGTGTGCCCGTACCACTCATGAAGCGGCATGGGGTGGCCAATATTTCCCATGCCAGGTGTGTTATTTCACGATGAGTGTTTATTCACTTGTCGTTGCACGGGAAAGTGGCACCTATGGATAATAATAAAATAATATAATGATAATAATAAATTCCTTGGAAAGTGTTGGTATGGAAGGCACATGTGGATACGGAAGCCATGGATTGTGAATGAATGGTGGAATGGAAATAAACTTTATTTTCTTTTTGGGAACCGCCTATAATGTGTCTAGCATGGAAGATATTGGGAATTCTCGGTCGTTTTCATTTACAGAAAAAGCATGCCTCTCAAAATAATTTTTTCTCTCTAGTTTAAGCCTTGAGCTCTCGCACCTCTGCAAATCTCAGCTTCCATCTACGAAGGGCCAATCTATTTACTTTTATGCATTTTTTATTTTTATTTTGAGTCTCCATCTTCTCTTGCAAAGCACCAATTAGAGAGCACTATTGTCATACTTGTGCATTGGATGAAGCTAATATTGAATGTGTTTCATGAATGGATCAATGGTTGAGCATAATGGGCTAGCGATAACTTTTTTTAGCGTTGATATTTTGAAAGACATGGTTGCTTGTTAGTATGCTTCAGTATTTATGTCTTCATGTCAAACTATAGACTATTGCTTTGAATCAGTAAATTTCAAATATCCATGCCACAAAAGAAAAGAGTATATGATGAATATGATAGGTAGCATTCCACATCAAAAATATGTTTTTATCATTTACCTACTTGAGGACGAGCATAAATTAAGCTTGGGGATGCTTGATATGACTCCAACATATCTATAATTTTTTTATTGTTCCATGCGATTATAGTATCAATCTTGGATGATTTATATACACTTACAAGAAATTATATATCTTTTTTGGGACTAACCTATTAACTTAGTGCCCAGTGTGAGTTGATGTTTTTTGCCTGTTTTGGTTTTCCAGAATATGAGTACCAAACAAAGTCCAAATGCCACGAAATGTTTGCGTGATTTTTTTTGGACATAAGAGACCCTAGAAGCTTCAGGAAAGGACAAGAAGATGGAGCAGTGGCCCACGAGGTACAAGGGCGGGCCCTGGTGGCTCATGGAGCCCACGTGGCTCCGTTTAACCTAACTCCGCCTCTATAAATTCTGCAAACTCATAAGATCCGTTAGTATGAAAAACAAATTATAAACTTTAGGTACTATTGTAAACCCATTCATATTTGTGGGCTCTTTTTTTGGCCTCTTTTTTTCATCACTTGGGACAATGGTCTAATAATGAAGAATGATGATCATCACACTTCTATTTACTTACCACTCAAAATTACAACTTGATACTAGAACAAAATATGACCATATATGAATGCCTCTGGCAGTGTACCAGGATGTGCAATGATCTAATGTTACATGAATAAAAATGATGAATGGTGGTTGAGCCACAAATACTATGTCAACTATATGATCATGCAAAGCAATATGACAATGATGATCTGTGTCATAATAAAACGAAACATGGAAGTTGCATGGCAATATATCTAGAAATGGCTCTGGAAATGCCATAATAGGTAGGTATAGTGGTTGTTTTGAGGAAGATATAAGGAGCCTTATGTGTGATAGAGTGTATCATATCACAGGGTTTGGATGCATCAGTGAAGTTTGCACCACATCTCAAGGTGAGAAAGGGAAATGCACTGTACCGAAGAGGCTAGCAAATTGCGGAATGGTGGGAGTGCGTATAATCCAGGGACTCACATTAGTCATAAAGAACCCACATAATTATTGTAGAAGTTTATTAGCCCACAAAGAAAAGTACTACTACGCATGCCCCTAGGGGTATAGATTGGTAGGAAATGACCATTGCTCGTCCCCGACCGCCACTCGTAAGATAATCAATAATAAATCATGCTCCAACTTCTTAGCATAATGGGAGACTATACGTGCATGCTTCGGGAATCATAAACCTTAACATCAGTATTCTTACTAAACCACAACTGGTCACTAGTACAAGCCACATATTACCACTTTTATATCGCAGAACTATTGCAAGGAATCAAACTTATCATATTCAGCGATCTACATGAAAGTTTTTATTATATCCCTCTTGAATACCTATCATATTAGGACCAAATACATAACTTATACTAATTGCCATTACTATTATCAACTCTCAAAAAGATATAAGTGAAGATGAGATTGTAACTGTTTCTTTAAAATATAACCACCGCCGTGCTCTAAAAGATATAAGTGAAGCACTAGAGCAACTGCCTAGCTCAAAAGATATAAGTTAAGCACATACATTATTCTAACAAATCACGAGTAATGTGTGTCCCTCTCAAAAAGGTGTGTCCAACAAAGATGATTGTGACAAACTAAAAAGCAAAAAAAAAACAGTCATGTAATACACGACGCTCCAAGGAAAACTCATATCATGTGATGAATAAAAATATAGTTCCAAGTAAAATTACCGATGATCGGTGGAATAAAGAGGGGATGCCTTCTGGGGCATCCCCAAGCTTAGTTGCTTGGGAGTCCTTGAATATTACCTTGGGGTGCTTGGGGCATCCCCAAGCTTAGGCTATTGCCACTCCTTATTCATTCATCCATCGTGATCTCACCCAAAACATGAAAACTTCAGCACACAAAACTCAACAAAACCCTCATGAGATCCGCTAGTATAATAAAACAAATCACTACTTTAGGTACTATTGCAAACCCATTCATATTTTATTATTAAATTATACCTACTATATTCTAACTTCACCATGTCCTATACCCCCTCGTACAATCCCTATAGTCATCAAAGCAAGCGAACAAGGCAATGAAAACAGAATCTGTCAAAAATAGAATAGTATGTAGTAATTCGTACACTGACCATACTTTTGTAACTACAAAACCTCTGAAAAATTAGGACAACATGGACAATTTGTGTATCAAACATGTGTAAAAAATTCAGAATTTTATCATGCTCGAGCAAATTTTAACAATTCTGCTACTGGACGCAAAAATTTCTGTTTTCGCACAGAAACAAAGCAACTATCATCCAAATCATCCCGAAGGCTTCACTTGGCCCACAAACTAAATAAAACACAAAAAGTAACCATAATAGTAGCATAATTCTATGCACACAAATAACCAGATAACTATTGGGATAGGCTTGAGATAGGCTTGAGATTTTATTGATGCTCACATGAAAGATAATAATTGAAACACAAAGAGAGCATCATAAAACATGTGAAAAACATATTTAAGTCTAACATACTTCCTATGCATAGGAATTCTATAAGCAAACAAATTATAAGACAAGAAATATCAAGCATATGCAAGGATGGAGAAAGAAACAATAACAATCTCAACATGAAGAGAGGTAAATTAGTAACATGAAGATTTCTACAAACATATTTTCCTATCTCATAATAATTACATGTAATATCATAATCGAATTCAATAATATAGCTATCATCTAAAATTTTCTCTCCATGATCCACATGCATAAAAGTTTTAAACCTTCCAAGGTAGTCTAATTAACATCAACAAAAGTCATGACCTCTCCAAACCAACTTTTAACATTATTGCAAACATTATTATCAACAACATATTCATCATGAGGCTTAACTAAATTTTCAAGATCATAAGAAGCACGATCTCCCCAATCACGATCATTGCAATAAGTAGTGGACATTAAAAAATCATCATCCCCAAGCTTGGGGTTTTGCATATCATTAACACAATTAACATTAATAGAATTTATAATAAAATCATGCTTTTCATTCATGGAGCTATCTTGAATCACTTTATAAATCATGCTTTTCATTCATGGAGCTATCTTGAATCACTTTATAAATTTCTTCTTCTAACACTTCATCAGAATTTCGGAATCACGATCTTCACGCAAAACTTCATAGAGATAATTGGATCTTTTGAAAAGATTAGCAAGTGGATGAGGGTCCATATGTCTTTAATTTTCCTAGTTCTTTTTCTGGTTTTTTAGTGTATTGACATGAAGGGAAACAAAAAAAGCAAGCAAACAAGCAAAAAGGCAAACGAAAAATATTTTTGTGAAAACATTTTAGAAGTGGGAAGATGAAAACGAGAGGCAAATGTCAAACAATGTAAATGCAAGGAGATGAGAGTTTATGCGTAGGTACTTGAAAGATGTTGATGATGTCTCCCCGGCAATGGCGCCAGAAATTCTTCCTGCTACTTCTGAGCTGCGTTGCGATTTCCCCGAAGAGCAGAGGATGATGCAGTACAATAGAGATAAGTATTCTCTTCATTTAAGAACCAAGGTTATCAATCTAGTAGGAGAACAATGCAACACCTCGTTAACATCACTTGCACACAAAATAACAAATACTTGCACCCAACGCGAACAAGGGGTTGTCAATCCCTCGACGGTTAATTGCAAGGATCAACACTCGTAGCGATAGGTCAATAAATAAAATACAAATTAAAGTAAATAAAAATTGCAGTAAGGTATTTTTGGATTTTAATATATGATAAAAGTAGACCCAGGGGCCATAGTTTTCACTAGAGTCTTCCCTCTTGAAAATAGCATACGGTGGGTAAACAAATTATAGTTGGGGAATTGATAGAAAAGCAAATAATATGACGATATCCAAGGCAATGATCATGTATATAGGCATCACGTGTGAGACAAGCAGACTGACTCCTGCCTGCATCTACTACTATTACTCCACACATCGATTGCTATCCAGCATGCATCTAGAGTATTAAGTTCATAAAAAATGGAGTAACGCCTTAAGCAAGATGACATGATGTAGGCCAAGTAAACTCACAAATGAATAAACCCATCTTTTTATCTTTAATGGCAATGATACAAATATGTGTCATGTCCCTTTCTGTCACTGGGATGGAGCACCGCAAGATCAAATCCATCACAAAGCACCTTTCCTGTTGCAAGAAAAATCAATCTAGTTGGCCAAACCAAACAATAGATCGAAGATAAATACAAATCTATAATAATCATCCATAAAAGATCTTAGAGAAGACTCAACTAATATTCATATATAATCTGGTCATAAACTCACAATTCATCGGATCCCAACAAACACACCGCAAAAAGTGATTACATCCAATAGAACTCCAAGAACATCGAGGAGAACATTGTATTGAAGATCAAAGAGAGAGAAGAATTAAGCCATCTAGCTACTAACTATGGACCCGTAGGTCTATGGTAAACTACACACACATCAACATAAGGGCAGCACGGTTGATGTAGAGCCCCTCCATGATCAATTCCCTCTCCGACAGAGTACCGGAAAAGGCCTCCAGATGGGATCTCTCGAGAACAGAAACTTGCAACGGCGGAAAAAGTATTTTTGGTGGCTCTCTGTTGGTTTCCCGATTTTAGAGAATTTATAGAGGCGGAATTAGGTCAAACGGAGCAAAGATGGGCCCATGAGGCACCTGGGCGCACTCTGGTGGCTCATGGCCACCTCCTTCATCTTCTGACTCCCGCCGGGAGCTTCTAGTGTCTCTTTTGTCCAGAAAAAATCTCCAAAAAGTTTCATGGCATTTGGACTTTGTTTGGTATGGATATTCTGGAAAACCAAAAACAGGCAAAAAAATAGCAACTCGCACTGGGCACTAAGTTAATAGATTAGTCCCAAAATATGATGTATAATGGCATAAAATGCATATAAAACATCCAAGATTGATACTATAATAGCATGAAACAATAAAAAATTATAGATATGTTGGAGTCTATTAATATGATAGGTATTCAAGAGGGATATAATAAAAACTTTCATGTAGATCACTGAATGTGATAAGTTTGATTCCTTGCAATAGTTTTGTGATATGAAGATCGTAATATGTGGGAGGTACTAGTGAACGATTGTGGTTTAGTAAGAATATTAGTGTGAAGGTTTGTGATTCCCGAAGCATGCACGTATAGTCTCTAATTATGCTAAGAAGTTGGAGCACGATTTATTATTGAGTGATAGAGGCAAAGGTGTCCCGTCTTTCGATGAGATGGTGATTATCGTTCCAGAGGACTAGACTTTGACAATCTGACTACGTACGTGCGAGGACGTTGCGCCTTAGCAATCGCTAAACCAACTCTGAGAGGTTATTGACCACGCCGGAGCACGATCAACCTGACCACGAGGGTCTATTTCCTGCGAGCAAACGAAGAACAAGCAAGAAACTAAGATTGCAATCTGGATATTGCGAATATAAGATGAAGGCTTTATTGTTCAAGATGGGGTTCTGTGACGTCTTGGTCTAGTCATTGAACACAAACGAAGTACACGAAGTTGCAGCTATGGTGAACTTTTAATCTAAACAAAACCCAAAGTCTAAACGATGCCCTAAGGGCTGTATATATGGAGGGAGGGGGGGATTTCGTGGCCCTTGGGGAAGGGGTCCGAAACCAACCCTATCTCTTGTTTCCCGACACATACGGACTCTAAAAACAGCCTATACTCAAGTATTTCAAAATTACATGGGCCTGGCCCAATAATAAGGTGACGCAGCACCTAGAATAGCCTTTGGACGAAAGTTATGAAGTAGCGTCTTGTATATTTCGTCCAAGGCTTCATGCACTCATTATGGTGGCTTCAACATCCTGAAATCATCACTTGTAACTCCGTTCTTGTTCCCCTTGCGCATGCCATCATCTCCATGCTTGCTCTTGGTCCAATGTTCATCCTTCTCCAAGCTAGGCCCTTCATTTGTAAGCAGGGGTTGTGGGCGTAACGATGGTATTGATGTCCTCATCATCCTCCCCTTCTTGAAATGAAGTCGTCCTCGATGGAAGCTCATCTTCCTCACCCAAATAAGGCTTCAAATCTGCAATGTTAAAAGTGGGACTAACCCCAAAATCTGCAGGCAGCTCAAGTTTATATGCATTATCATTTATTTTCTCTAACACCTTAAAAGGACCATCAGCACGTGACATTAGATTTGATTTGCACAAATCGGGAAATCTATCCTTACACAAATGTAACCAAACAAGATCTCCACGTGCAAACACAATATGTTTTCTACCCTTATCTCCAGCAAGTTTATATTTAGCGTTCATATGCTAAATGTTTTCCTTAGTTAACTCATGCATTTTTAAAATCAATTCAGCATGTTTTTAGTATCAAAACTAACATTCTCCGAAGTTGTAAGAGGCAACAAATCAATAGGTGCAAGAGGTAGGAAACCATACACAATTTCAAAAGGGCACATCTTAGTAGTAGAATGCAATGAACGATTATAAGCAAATTCAATATGAGGCAAGCATTCTTCCCACATTTTCCTATTATTCTTCAAAACAACCCTAAGCATAGTAGACAATGTTCTTTTGACTACTTCAGTTTGTCCATCAGTTTGGGGGTGACAAGTAGTACTAAAAAGCAGTTTAGTCCCCAACTTAGCCTATAAACATCTCCAAAAGTGGCTAAGAAATTTAGTATCACCATCTGAAATAATAGTATTTGGCACACTATGCAAGCGAATAATTTCACGAAAGAACAAATCAGCAACATTAACAGCATCATCGCTTTTATGACATGGTATAAAGTGTGCCATTTTCAAGAATCTATCCACGACAACAAATATGCTATCCCTCCCCTTCTTTGTTCGAGGTAAACCTAAAACAAAGTCCATAGATATATCCTGCCAAGGAACAATAGGTACAGGCAAACGCATATATAAACCATGAGGATTGATTCGTGACTTAGCTTTTTGACATGTAGTGCAGCGAGCAACAAAGCGCTCAACATCCCGTCTCATCTTTGGCCAAAAGAAATGTGTAGCAAGTACGTCCTCCGTATTGTTCACGCCAAAGTGTCCCATTAATCCTCCTCCATGCGCCTCCTCCTCCAACAAAAGACGAATGGAGCTAGCTGGAATGCATAGCTTGTTATCACAGAACACAAATCCATCATTAACGACGAACTTGTTCCATGTTCTTCCTTCTTTACAATTCTGCAATACATCTTTAAAGTCAACATCATGCACATATTGATCTTTGATGGTCTCCAAACCAAATATTTTGAAGTCAAGTTGTGAAAGTATAGTATAGCGACGAGACAATGCATCAGCAATAACATTTTCTTTACCCTTCTTGTGTTTAATGACATAAGGGAAAGTCTCAATGAATTCAACCCATTTAGCATGTCTACGATTCATTTTAGCTTGACTTTTAATATGTTTCAAAGATTCATGATCAGAATGTATAACACATTCTTTGGGCCATAAATAATGTTGCCATGTTTCTAAAGTCCGAACAAGAGCTTATAATTCTTTATCATAAGTAGAATAATTCAGACTAGGCCCACTCAATTTTTCAGAAAAGTATGCAACAAGTTTGCCATCTTGTAATAACACACCTCCTAATCCAATTCCACTACCATCACATTCAAGCTCAAATGTCTTATTAAAATCAGGAAGTTGGAGTAAAGGAGCATGTGTCAACTTATCTTTCAATGCCGTGAAGGCTTCTTCCTGTGCGGTACCCCAAACAAAAGGCACATCCTTCTTTGTAAGCTCATTGAGAGGTGCAGCAATGGTGCTAAAATCTCTCACAAAACGCCTATAGAATCCAGTGAGGCCAATAAAACTCCTCACTTGTGTGATTGTTTTGGGCTGCGGCCAACTCTCAATAGCTTCAATATTGGCTTTATCAACTTCAATTCCCTATGGAGTAACAACATAGCCAAGAAAAGACACTCGGTCGGTGCAAAAGGTGCACTTCCCAAGGTTACCAAACAAACATGCTCACATAGAGCAATAAAAACAACACGTAAATGTTCCAAATGTTCCCCCAAAGATCTGTGATAAATCAATATGTCATCAAAGTAAACTACCAAAAATCGTCCAATGAAAGCACATAAACTTCGTTCATTAATATCATGAAAGTACTAGGTGCATTGTTAACCCAAAAGGCATGATTAACAACTCATATAATCCAAACTTAGTTCTAAATGTTGTTTTCCATTCATCCCCCAATTTCATACGAATTTGATGGTATCCACTACGCAAATCAACTTTGGAGAATATTGTAGAGCCACCCAATTCATAAAGCATATCATCTAGCCTAGGAATAGGATGACGATAACGAATGCCTCCACAATCAACACACATACGCGATGTACCATCCTTTTTCGGCACTAGAACAATAGGAACAGCACAAGGACTAAGGGATTCGCATATATAACCTTTGTCGAGAAGCTCCTGCACTTGACGCATAATCTCCTTCATCTCCTATGGATTGGAATGGTATGGCAAATGGTTTGGCAGTGAAGCACCGGGAATTAAGTCAATCTGATGCTCAATCCCTCGAATAGGCGGTAATCCCGGTGGCACGTCTTGTGGAAAGACGTCAGTGAACTCATGCAAAATGTTAGTGATGGCAGGAGGCAAAGAGGAAGGCACGTCCTCGAATGAAAATAATGCCTCTTTGCACACAAAAGCATAGCAAACAGATTTACTGAAATCTAGCTCATCAATATCAGATTTGGTGGCAAATAAACATGCACTTTTCAATTTAATTTCAGAAGCAACACTAGATGGTTTATTATTAGGCAGTTGCTCAAATTCTTTTGCCACAATCTGATTTTCACTCTTATTCTTCTCCTGTTTTGCTTTATTAGCTCTATTAATATCATCTTTCAAAATGGAATCAGGAGTCATAGGAAGCAAAGTAATATTTTTATCCTTATGAACAAGACTATATTGATTGTTTCTACCATGGTGTACAGAATTTTTATCAAATTGCCATGGTCGACCAAGTAATAAGGAACATGAACAGTACGTGTTACCTTAACCTTGCCGCTGTTGTTGAACCATTGGATGTAGTAAGGATGTGGATGTGGTCTTGTGGTGAGAGATAGCTTCTCCACCATCTCCATGCTAGCCAAGTTGTTGCAGCTCCCTCCATCTATGATGACATGCATAGAACATTCCTTCACAACTCCCTTTGTATGGAACAAATTATGCCTCTGATTTTGCTCTGCTTGTGTGACCTGCACACTCAAAACATGTTGAGAAACTAAACATTCATACCTGCCAGCGTCTTCAAGAGCCATGTATTGTGTCTCATGATGAGAATCATCTCCACCGTGTTCTTCACGTGTAATAAGAGCCAAAGTCTCCTCATCATAGTTACTAGCGGACTCATACCCACCATCCTCAGTAGCAATCATCACACGCTGAGATTTGCATTCTCTCGCATAATGACCTCTTCCCTTACAACGGCCACAACTAATATCACTTGTGTGCCTAGTTGATGCCATGGAAGAAGAAGAGCTTTGTGCAGGCCCGGCAGGTGCGCTCTTGGAAGATAGTGGTGGTTGTGCCTGCTTTCTTGTATCACGGCTGGAGGTGGTACCTGATGGAGGTGCTGGTGCAGTGGAAGTAGAAGATGCACGCGGTGTCCATTATGAAGGTCGACCTATAGAAAAGTTAGTTCGCGCCAATGCTTGTTGATCCTACACTTCACGTTCAGCTTTACAAGCAAGATGGAATAAACGAGTAATATTAGTATACTCCTTATACTCTAGAATGGTCAGAATCTCTTTGTTTAATCCACCCGTAAAACTTACAAGTATATCTTCATTCTCCTCAACAATACCACATCTAATCATGCCGGTTTGTAATTCCTGATAATATCTTCTACAGAATTTTTTACTTGTCTTAAACGTTGCAATTTTTGAAGCAATTCACGTTGATAATATGGTAGAACCCAACGAGTACGCATAGCAGTTTTCAAAGCAGCCCAAGTAGCTGGAATAGGATATAATCTACAATGTTCAGACCACCATACACATGCAAAACTAGTGAATGCACAAACAGCAACAACAACCCGTCTCTCCTCGGGATATTGTAAACATGTAAAATGTTGTTCAATTTCTAACTCGCAAGTAAGATATACATCAGGAATGTATCTACCCTCAAACGGTGGAATATTCAATTTCAGTTTAGGAACATGGTCATCATCTCGTACCTGAGGTGGTGGTGTAGGCCTACCATTGCGAATATATACCTAAGGTCGACCTGCTGGTGGTGGTGCTGGTGGCTGCATGTAGTTTTGATTTTGATCAACCTCATCCTCGTAATAGTCCTCCACCTCTGCAGTAGCAGCAGGAGCTACAGAAGCATCAACAGCAGTAGCAGCGGCACCAAAATTTTGTCTTGGCTCAATAGGAATACACTATGCTCGCCCTACTGTATCGTGGCGTGAAGCTGGTGGTGGGAGATGTTTGAGTAATTCATCAAACTTAGCGTCCAACTTGGTGTCAACTTCTCAATGTCATCCATCTTCTCCATTGCCTTTCCAAAGCTGGCCATCACGTCTTCCACCTGTTGACCCAACATTTGATGAAACTTATCGTGAAGCTCCTTGTTCGTCATGTTCTCCCAGTCAATCTCGTCGGCTTGTGGTCCTCCCATAGTTAGCAGCAATAGAAACAGACAAGAATACGATCCTATAGACTACTGGAAAATGGTTGTGGTGGGGTGTCACAAATCCATCAGGCGAATCTCAAATTCTTACCAGTTCTTACCCAGTAGCAGGTGGTGATTGGCAACCGTTGTAGTCAAAACTCTCAAAGCTTGGATAGAGCGATTACCAGGGAGAGTCAAACACACGACGTAGATGTATGTGGAGCTGGGAAGGCTTATAATATGGTAGGAAAAAGGTCAACAATAAACAATTCAGCGATGCAAAGTTGAATAAACGCTCAATGACGGTACTGTGCTGGTCCTAGGCTAGACCGTGCTAGAGACGCGAGCCTAGAACACTAACAAAATCACGGCGCGGCACGTAACCAATGGAGGAGCACACTCTAATTTTTTTTCTCTTTTTTCCACTTTTTTTGCAATTTTTTTCCTCTTTTTTTTGAAACTGGAACTATTTTTTTACTGCCGGTAGCACGGAAGTTGGGGAGTTCGACTCTGTCATGACTTGGAGTATGGCGTGATCTGGAAATCTGAAATAGAGTAACAAATACTAGACTCGGACTAGGACTGGTGGCGGAGATGAATCTGTTGGAAAAGTCAGACTTGTGGCGGATATATGTAGGGCGGTGGAACATGGACTGGTGGCAAATCTCTTATGGAGGTGGACTCGGATTATCGTGATGGCGGTGAATATGTGGTATATGGCAGCGGTGATGACAATGGTGGTATATGGCAGCGGTGGTGATGATGGTGGTATATGGTAGTGGTGATGACGCTGATGCGACGGCGGCGTGACAACTTGTGAACAGAACTCGAAACTCTAAAGGACTAGACACTAAGACCAACAACTAGACACGATGATGCAACCACAAACTCAATAATGCAAAACACTAAAAAGATTATGCAAAGGCTTAGATTGGTTCGGATATGATGAACTAACCCTAAATTATTATTTTTTGGCTTTTTAGTGGACTATAAGTATGAAGAACAGACTCGATCTAAACTATGAAAAACTTGTGCATCCTACTTGATAGAGGCAAAGGTGTCCTGTCTTTCGATGAGATGGTGATTATCATTTTGGAGGAGTAGACTTTGACGATCCGACTACGTATGTGCAAGGACATCGCGCCTTAGCAATCTCTAAACCAACTCTGAGAGGTTATTGACCACGCTGGAGCACGATCAACCTGACCATGAGGGTCTATTTCCTGCAAGCAAACAAAGAACAAGCCAGAAACTGAGATTGCAACCTGGATATTGCGAATATAAGATGAAGGCTTTATTGATCAAGATGGGGTTTTGTGACGTCTTGGTCTGGTCGTTGAACACAAACGAAGTACGCAAAGTTGTAGCTATGGCGAACTTATAATCTAAACAAAACCCAAAGTCTAAACAATGCCCTAAGGGCTGTATATATGGAGGGAGAGCCTCTAGACGAAAGTTATGAAGTAGCATCTTGTATATTTTGTCCAAGGCTTCATGCACTCATATGGTGGCTTCAACGTCCTGAAATCATCACTTGTAACTCCGTTATTGTTCCCCTTGCACATGCCATCATCTCCATGCTTGTTCTTGCTCCAATGTTCATCCTTCTCCAAGCTAGGCCCTTCATTTTTAAGCAAAACAAATGTATCCAATTTAGGCAGCATCATATTCTCATGAACATTATAATCATTACCAAGAAACAAAAGTACCTAGTAACTTAATTGGCGTGCGCGAGCTCTAGTAATTGGTCTAGTATGTATAGCAGCAGGGGCTATGGGTGTAACAACGGTATTGATGTCCTCATCATTGAGTGTCTTCTTTGTGTGAAGGCCGGGGGCGCGTGATGGTTAACTCCTACCAACCTCCCCATTGGAGCATGCGTAGTAGTACTTTGCTTCAAAGCGTAATAAACTTTTGCAATAAGTATATGAGTTCTTGATGACTAATGTGAGTCCATGGATTATAAGCACTGTCATATTTTTGCAAATTGCTAGCCACTTCGGTACCGTGCATTGCCCTTCTCACCTCGAGATGTGGTGCAAACTTCGTGGGTGCATCCAAACCCCGTGATATGATACTCTCTATCACAGATAAGCCTCCTTACATCTTCCTCAAAATAGCCACCATACCTACCTATTATGGCATTTTCATAGCCATTCCAAGATATATTGCCATGCAACTTCCACCGTTTCCATTTTTAGGACACACATCATCATTGTGGTATTGCTTTGCATGATCATGTAGGTGACATAGTATTTGTGTCTCAGCCACCATTCATCATTTTTTATACATGTTACGCTAGATCATTCACATCCATGTACACCGCCAGATGCATTCACATAGAGTCATATTTTGTTCTAGTATTGAGTTGTAATTTTGAGTTATCAGTAACTAGAAGTGTGATGATCATCATTATTCATTATTAGAGCATTATCCCAAGCGAGGAAAAAAAGAGGCAAAAAAGTGCCCAGAAAAAAGAAGCCAAAAAGAGGCCACCAAAAGATGGAAGAAAACGAGAAAAAGGGGCAATGTTACTATATTTTCCCACACTTGAGCTTCAAAGTAGCACCATTTTTTTCATATAGATAGTCTCCTATGTAGTCACTTTGATATAAGTAGTGGGAATTTTTCATTATAGAACTTGGCTTGGATACTCCGATGATGCACTTCCTCAAATGCTCGAGGTCTTCTAGAGCAAGCAAGTTGGAGGCACACCCACTTAGTTTTCATATTTGAGCTTTCATACACTTAATGTTGATCCCTACTCCTTGCATTGACATCAATTAATGGGATTTTTGTCTTCTCCATATCAGTCTCTACCACCATACTCTATTCCACCCATAGTGTTATATCCATGGCTTGCGATCATGTATTGTTTGAGGGTTGAAAAAGCTGAAGCGCGTTAAAAAGTATGAACCAATTGCTTGGCTGACACCCGGGAAGTGCATGATTCATACTTTGTGTTAAGAAGATGGAGCATGACAAGGCTATATGATTTTGTAGGGATAGCATTCTTTAGCATTGATATTTTGAAAGGCATGATTGTTTGTTGGTATGCCTAAGTATTGATGTCTTTATGTCAAATTATGGACTATTGCTTTTAATCATTTGGATCTAAATATTCCTACCATAAAACAAAGATTACATAATGAACATGTTAGGTAGCATTCCACATCAAAAAAATCTATTTTTATCTTTTAACTACTCGAGGACAAGAAGTAATTAAGCTTGGGGATGCTTGATACATCTCCAATGTATTTATAATTTTTGATTGTTCCATGCTATTATCGTATCAATCTTGGATGTTTTATATGCGATTATATATCATTTTTGGGACTAACATATTAACCTAGTGCCTAGTGGGAGTTGCTATTTTTTTGCTTGTTTTTGGCTTTTAAGAAAATCAGTAGCAAACGGATTCCAAACGCTACGGAATGTTTTGACGATTGTTTCTGGACCCTAGAAGGTTAGGGAGAAGACCTGGCGAATCACGAGAGAGCGATAAGCAAGGGAGGCAAGCCCCCCAAGCTTGTGGGCCCCTCGTGGCACCTCTTGACCTAATTCCACCTCTATAAATTCCCAAATATTCCCAATACATCAGACATCCACCCGAAATTCTTTTACCATTGCTGCAAGTTTCTGTTCTTCCGAGATCCCATCTGGAGGCGTTTTTTGGTACTCTACCGGAAGGGGAATCAGTCATGGAGGGCCTCTAGATCAACCTCTTACCGCCCTTCTGATGATGTGTGAGTAGTTTACCATAGACCTACGGGTCAATACAATGTTCTTCTCGATGTTCTTGGATATATATTCGATGTAATGCTCTTTTGAAGTGTGTTTGTTGGAATCTGATGAATTGTGTGTTTATGATCAGATTATTCATGAATATTATTTGAGTATTTTCTGAATTCTTTTATGCATGATTATTATAGCTTTGTATTTCTCTCCGATCTATCTGTTTTGTTTGGCCAACTAGATTGATTTATCTTGCAATGGGAGAGGTGCTTTGTAATGGGTTCAATCTTGCGGTGCTCAAACCCAGTGACATAAGGGGACCTGACACGTATTTGTATTGTTGCCATTAAGGGGAAAATGATGGGGTTTATTCATATTGGTTGCATTTAGTTTTTCTACATCATGTCCTCGCTTAAGGCATTAGTCCATTCTTTATGAACTTAATACTCTAGATGCATGTTGGATAGCGGTCGATCTATGGAGTGATAGTAGTAGATGCAGGAAGGAGTCAGTTTACTTGTCTCGGACGTGATGCCTATATACATGATCATTGCCTTCGATATCCTCATAACTATGCGCTTTTCTATCAATTTGACAACATTATTTTGTTTACCAACTGTATGCTTTTCGTTCGAGAGAGAAGCCTCTAGTGAAAACTATGGCGCCCGGGTCTACCTTTATCATATATTAAAAGCCAAAAATACCTTGCTGCAATTTATTTACCATTCTTTTCTTTTGTGTTTTTGTTTATCTATCTACCATTATCAGACTTGATCCTTGCAATTAACCGTCGATGGGATTTGCAACCCCCTTGATCACGTTGAGTACAAGTGTTTGTTATTTTCTGTGTAGGTGTCGTTCATGAGGTCTTGCGTGGTTCTCCTATTGGATTGATAACCTTGCTTCTTAACTGACTGAAATACTTATCTCTACCGTATTGCATCATCCTATCCTCATCGAGGAAATCCCAATGCAGCTCCCAAGTAGCACGCTCCACAAGGCTCCGCATTTGAGCATTGCGTTTGTCAGTGACAAAACCGGCGGATCTCGGGTAGGGGGTACCGATTTGTGCGTCTAAGGCTGATGGTAACAGGAGGCAAGGGACACAATGTTTTACCCAGGTTCGGGCCCTCTCGATGGAGGTAAAACCCTACTTCCTACTTGATTGATATTGATGATATGAGTAGTACAAGAGTTGATCTACCACGAGATCTTAGAGGCTAAACCCTAGAAGCTAGCCTATGATGGTTATGATTCTGTCCCTAAGGACTAAAACTCTCTGGTTTATATAGACACCGGAGAGGGCTAGGGTTTACATGGAGTCGGTTACAAAGAAGGAAATATAATATCCGAATCGCCAAGCTTGTCTTCCACGCAAAGGAGAGTCCCACCCGGACACTGGACGAAGTCTTGAGTCTTGTATCTTCACGCTCCAATAGTCTGGACAAAGTATATAGTCCGGCTGTCCGGATACCCCCTAATCCAGGACTCCCTCAGTAACCCCTGAACCAGGCTTCAATGACGATGAGTCCGGCGCACGGTTCTGTCTTCGGCATTGCAAGGCGGGTTCCATCCCCAAATACTCCATAGTAATTATCGAACATTTAGATCGTGTCCGGATCTGCAAGATGAACTTCACATACCACCGTGGAGAGAATGATATTTCACAAATGTAATCTGCTGACAACTTTAGACAAAGTGACATGACACTACGGTCGGGTCATTATTCGAGCCGTTTTCCCACAACCATCCATAGCACATATTGCGAGGCGGTTTCCTCGACACGTCTTGTCAAAGCAGAGATCATGTCCCCTTATCACGGGATTTCCATCAATACGGGTATGGGTAACCCAACCGCGCCATCAATCGGGGCACTTGGGAAATAAGCGATTCTCAACGGGCAAGTGGGGAGGCGCACCACTTTCATCGCCTCTATAAAGGGATAAGGGTCCCCATTTTCACCCACGCCTTCTTCCTCCTCTGCTTATCCATTGTCACACCCTCGAGCTCCAGCGCCCTAGTTCGCGCTTTCTCTGCACAGCCAAACATATCCGGAGCAGGAGGCAAGTGGGTGGCCTCCACCATGAGGGAGGAGCATATTGCGAAGCTCCGGGCGGCCGGATACTTGGCCGCAGACATCGCGCACCGGCTACCAGACGAAGGGCAGATCATTCCAACTCCGGAACCCCACGAGAGGGTCGTGTTTCTCGCCCACTTCGTCCGTGGACTGGGATTTCCACTTCATCCCTTCGTCCGCGGGCTCATATTTTACTACGAGCTAGATTTTCATGATCTAGCCCCAAATTTCATCCTCAACATCTCGGCGTTTATCGTCGTGTGCGAGGCCTTCCTCCGCATCAAGCCTCACTTTGGCTTGTGGCTACGAATGTTCTGCGTGAAGACGAAGATCGTGAGTGGATAGCAAGCGGAGTGCGGAGGCGCCATGGTGGGCAAGATTCCCAATGTCACCTGGCTTGACGGCTCCTTTGCAGAGACCGTGAAAGGGTGGCAATCGGGGTGGTTCTACATCACCGAGCCACGCGACGCCAACTGGGCGGCGGCCCCCGAGTTCCGATCCGGAATTCCCATGCGGCTCACCTCCTAGGAAAAGAAGGGCCTGACATGGGGCGAGCCTGCGGAGCTGACCGGACTTCAGAACGCATCAGGAATATGAAGGACAAGAAAATCAAGCTTGTCAATGTGGTCCACGTCATGCTTGTCCGCCGGATTCTTCCGTTCCAAAGATGGGTATTTAATCTGTGGGAGTTCGTCCCGGCCGAACACCAGACACTTCAAAAGCTCTACGGCATGACGCACAAGGATGCATGGAAGGCGCTGTTCAAGGCCTGCGAAATACCTGTTCCCACATCCGAGGACCGTGGACTTCACGCCACGCGGCTCCCCCGTCTGGTGAGTTTTCTGACTATCACCGAATGTAGTTTTTCCCAGTGTACCCATGGGAGGATCTTAAGTCATTGTGTGTATTTAATCAGGAGTATGTGGAGACGGCGGAGCGGATTGACTGTCCGACTCCACCGCCAGAAGGTCCAGCAGATGCTCTCCTGATGGAGATGCTAGTCCCGGCGCCCTACAAGGCACCGGAAAAGAAGGCCAAAATGAAGGCCCCAGGGACCAGGAAGGGTCTCCGGCGTAAGGTTGTACCGGACGCCTCGTCCGAAGATGATGAGGCACCCTCCTCCCCCGAAGGGGAGGAGGAAGAGGAAAGGGCCTCCCCATCCGGAGAGGACGAGGGGCCTAAGAAGGCGGCCCAAGGGACGGGGAAGGGTCCCCGGTGCAAGGCCGTCATACCCTCGTCGTCCAAAGACGACGAGGCAGATTCCTCTCGCGGAGGTGGGGGAAAACACGAAGAAACTCTGCCTCCCCGCACTGGGGAGGAGAAGAAGAGGAAAGCCGCCCCAGAGTGGGAGGCTAGGACGCCCAAGAAGGGAAAGGCGTCCCTTCCGGTTTACTCCACCACGGCCGCCTATACCGAGGAGGAGTGGCTACCCAGGGGGAAGCCCCTAGTGAGATCATAAGTATCCGCACTCTGTTATACTTTAGTGCGACTTTGCTTCCTAGTTTGTTATAACGCCGAACACATATATGCAGTCCGGCCAGGGTCCATCCAGAGGTATCATCTTCGGATGGGTCCTTGAGTGATTCAGCGATGAACTCGCTCCCGACGGCCACTACTCCTCGGCCTACGGATGGCACGAAGGTGTTGTCCCAAAGGCTTCCAGAGCAGGGGGAGGTGACTCTGGAGACGCCCCAAGGCGAGATTCCAGACGCCGGGCACACGGGGTATAAGATCCCCGCGGATTGTGCCTACGAGAGCCGCGGCAAGCCTGGCTCTCAGCCGGATACTGTGCCGGAACCTCCAATGGTTCCGGATTCAGGCAGGCGGCCCCTCGCTAGGGAGGGCGAGCCGTCCGTGCCGATGACTTACGCTACGCCAGAGGCGTCGGATAGTCTGCTGGAAGCGCTTCGCGGTGCTTCCATGGATGAAGAGCACCGTACTCTTATGAGTGCAGTGATTCAGAAGGTTCAGTCCGCCAAGAGAGGACTAACCGAAGCCTGCACCAGCCTCATGACAGGTTTCGAGGTAAGTAATCAAAAATGTGTGAAATTATCACCCGATAGGTAGTAGCCCCTGATACTGTGTTTGGTGTTCGGAAAGAAAAGCCAAACGGAGGTTCAATTTAAATCCGCAGGAGTCTAATAGTAAGTGTGCATGTGAATAAGCAGGCAGTGTTGCTTGCCGCTGTTGCCCGCACGGCCGAGGTCGCCGGACTCAAATGGGACCTGGAGCAGGCACAGGGAGAGCTCAGCCTCATGAAGAGGCAGCTCGAAGAGAACAAAGGTTTGTGATACCTAGTTCACACATCATAAAGAATAGACAAAATTGGTGATTCTAACGACAAAGCGTCATGACTTTGAAATAGGGGCCACAACTGAAGTGGCGTCCTTGAAGAAAGCGATTTCCGAGGCCGAAGACAAGGTGACCCTGAAGCGCATCGAACGCGAAAAGCAGAATGCTAGGGTGGGCGAGGTACAGCAAGAGCTCCAGGAGCTTGGCAAGAAGTTTGAGTCCTTGGAGCGTGACCTCAAGACAAAGGAGTCTGAGCTTGCGAAGGCCCTTGCGAGTATGAAAGACGCCAAGGCCGAAGCCAAAAAGGTCCAGCAGGAAATCCAGGCGGCCAAGAAGATAGCGGCGGGTAAGACATTCTTTATGCAAAGCAAGCATGTGGAGGAGGGGTTTCTTTTACTTACCAGAATTCGAAGCTCTCTAGGGGCATTCGCAGATCTGCCACGCAGCGTATCAGATGCTGCGGAGTTCTACCGTGCCGAGGAGGGGAGCTCAATGGAGAAGCTGTTCTGGTACCAGTATGCTGGAGCCGAACACCCAATGCCTCTGAGTGACCAACTGAAGCAGTTGGTTGAACTCCACTGGGCGACCGAAGTGGCTATGAAAGATTTCATAGTCCGGATGTGGCCTGGTGAGCCCTTGCCTGTCAGCTACTTCGGCCTGATAAAGCGGATGGTAAACGCATGTCCGCGGCTTGAGGTGATCAAGCGACCCGTTTGCATGGAGGGTGCCCGCCGGGCCTTTGCCCATGCGAAGGTGCATTGGGGCAAGCTGGATGCGGAGAAGCTGGTGAAGGACGGGCCGCCGGAGGGCAAGTCGCATCGCTATCCCAAAAAATATTATGATGGATTTATGAAAGGCGCTCGTCTCATGGCCGATGAATGTACCAAGGACACGATCCTTGAGTAAATGTACTTCTGTCGTTGTTGTTATATAAAGGCGAAGTTACTTGCTCTATATAGCGCTTTTTGATTTAAAATATTACCTTCTGTGCGGCTGTTTATAAAATTCTGAAAGTAGGCCAGTCGTTGGCTTCCGCCCCCACATAACTAGTACCGGGGTTTTCTTGGAAAAACCTTGACACTCTTTATCCAAATTTTTGGTCCCTGAAGGAGGTGTTTGCCACAACGAACAAGGCAATCGGACTATGCGGCTTTATAACTTTCACTTAGCCATAGAAGTCTACAATTTTAAATTTCGGCGAAGCCCCTAGAATTCGGAAAGCCGAATTGGGGCGCTATATACGCCTAAATCGGACGAAGCCGATTCCTCGCCTAAAGCGGAAAAAATCTTTAAGGATTTTTAGACCTCTCAGACAGCGGCCAGCTCTCGCCGCATCATGCCGGTCAGTTTTCGGCTTTCTCTACCGAGGTGCTCGTCCGGAAGAACCAGGACATAATCGTAGTAATTCTGCCTGCGCTACCTTAGCCAATATAACGGAACGTAAGGTACCAAAGCAAGGGAGCCGGGCAAACCCAACTTTTGACCCAAGACATGATTCGGAGCTGATGCATATAGTGCTATAAGTTTGGGGTGCCGCACTGTTGAAAGTGTCCAGACTTGTCTTGCCATGTTATGGGGCGCCATAAGGAGCCCCTGGCAAACTAAACGTACCAAGGTGTATGGATGCAATGTTAAATAAACATTTATAGAAGAAATGTGCAAATAGGAATAATAAGCCGATGCTATATGTTATCTCCCATTGATAAATGATACGTGTAAGCGTGTGTTTACAATGAATGCGTTAAGCAGAAGTAAATAGGACTATTTGACATGTCCCATCCAAGGGCGGGCTGCATGTAGGTATATAAAACAGGTATAACGATCATGAACAGATTCCACCTGGGTATTCCCTTTGTGCGCAAAGCCTGTTGCCTCCTTAGTTTTCTCTCCTGTGTAAGTCCGACAATCCGGCTCTTGTGAAGAGGCTGCCCGAAAGCAGTGTCCTGAAAGATAAAGGGGGGTTATTAAAGTATGTTGTGGCTATAACGTACTGTTGACTGAGTCGCTGTTGCGCCTCTGCCTATGCCCATGGTATTTTGAGTGCGTAATTATGTACGCGCGGCACAAATGCTGCTTTGATGGGGCTTGAGCGGAGGCCGGACTGCCAGTCGTGCTCTTGGCGTGCCTAGCGATCCTGTTGCAGGGTGCTCCGGACTCACTTGACGGTGTTCGAGGTTGTTGTCACCGGATTGGTGGTTTGCCGGAGAAAGCTGCATTGTACTTCTGCTGCGAGGGCTGTAGTATGCTCTTCTGTAAGGAGAGAGCGGTCCAAGTTTCCGTTGACTGTTATGACCCCGCGAGGTTTTGGCATCTTGAGCTTGAGGTATGCATAGTGTGGTACAACATTGAATCGAGCGAATGCAGTTCGTCCAAGCAGTGTGTGATAACCACTGCGGAAAGGGACGATATCAAAGATTAACTCCTCGCTTAGGAAGTTATCCGGAGATCCGAAGACCACTTCCAGTGTTATGGAGCCCGTGCAACGGGCCTCTACTCCTGGAATTACACCTTTGAAGGTGGTTTTGGTGGGCTTGATCCTCGAAGGGTCGATGCCCATTTTGCGCACTATGTCCTGATAGAGCAGGTTCAGGCTGCTGCCGCCATCCATAAGGACTCACGTGAGGTGGAATCCGTTGATGATTGGGTCTAGGACCAATGCGGCTGAACCGCCGTGACGGATGCTGGTAGGGTGATCCCTACGATCGAAAGTGATCGGGCAGGCTGACCATGGGTTGAATATTGGGGCGACTGGCTCCATCGCGCAGACGTCCCGTAGTGCTCGCTTTCGTTCCCGTTTGGGGATGTGGGTGGCGTAGATCATATTGATTGTTTTCACCTGGGGAGGAAATTTCTTCTGTCCCCCCGTGTTCGGACGCCGGGGCTCCTCGTCATCGTCGCTGTGCAGCCCCTTGTCCTTGTTTTCGGCGTTTATAGTTTTCCGGCCAGTTTGAACACCCAACAATCTCTATTAGTGTGGTTTGCTGGCTTGTCCGGGGTGCCATGAATTTGGCACGAGCGTTCAAGTATGCGGTCCAGACTGGATGGTCCCTGATTGTTTCTTTTGAACGCCTTTTTTCGCTGACTGGATTTGGATCCGCTGAATCCAGCGTTGAGTGTCGTGTCTTCAGTGTTGTCACCGTTGTTCCGTCGCTTATGCCTGTTGCACCGTGGCTTGCCGTTATTGTCGCGGACATCTGAGGTGCCGGAATTTATAGGCGTGGTGCTACTGTGGGCCAGCCAACTGTCCTCGCCCGCGCAAAAAGGGTCATGAGTGTCGTGAGGGCCGCCATGGACTTTGGTTTTTCCTGGCCGAGGTATCGGGCGAGCCACTTGTCATAGATATTATGCTTAAAGGCTGCCAGGGCTTCAACGTCCGGACAGTCGACTATTTCGTTCTTTTTGGTTGGGAACCGAGTCCAGAATTTCCTGGCTGACTCTCCGGGCTGTTGGGTAATGTGGCTCAGGTCATCGGCATCCGGTGGTCGCACATATGTGCCCTGGAAGTTGTCGAGGAACGTGTCCTCTAGGTTTTCCCAACTGCCAATGGAATTTGCCGGTAGGCTGTTTAGCCAATGCCGGGCTGGACCTTTGAGTTTAAGGGGGAGATACTTGATGGCATGTAGATCGTCTCCGCGGGCCATGTGAATGTGGAGAAGGAAATATTCTATCCATACTGCGGGGTCTGTTGTGCCGTATGATTCGATGTTTACGGGTTTAAACCCTTCTGGGCATTCATGATCCATCACTTCGTCAGTGAAGCAGAGGGGGTGTGCGGCGCCTCTATGCCGGGCTATGTGGCTAGGCAGTTCAAATGAGTCTGGGTGGCTGTATTCGGCCTGGCCGGACATGTTCATAGTGTATCCGACGTGACGATCATCGTCACGTGCTGGGGCACGCCCCCGCGATCTACAGATCGATCTTAGCTATCCTGCCTTGTTTTCCAGTATATCTTGCAGGTCCTGCCTATTGCCCCGGGCCGTAGTGTATTGGCGTGGGGGTGCGGGCTGGTATTCGGGCTGATATGCCATTTTATCCCGGCCACAAGGTGGCCGGTCAGCCGTGTGGTGTTCGAGTCGATATTCCTCAGCTGCCAGGACTTCGGTCCATCTGTCTGTGAGCAGGTCTTGATCAGATTGGAGCTGCTGCTGCTTGTTTTTCAGGCTCCTCGCAGTGGCCATAAGCCGGCGCTTGAAGCGCTCCTGCTCCATGGGGTCCTCAGGCACGCCGAACTCGTCGTCGTCGAGGCTAATCTTGTCTTCGGAGGGGGGCATGTAGTTGTACTCCTCCGGATATCCGTCCGTTGCCTGTTCGTCTGGGCTGACCTGCCCGTCTTCCTGCTCGGCCTGCTCGAAGGCAGGCTGATTGGGGTTGTATTCATCTTCGGCACCATCCGGATTGTTTTCGTCTCCTTTGACGGTATTGCTGTGGCAGGGCTTAGAGCGGCGCCGACGATGCCCATGCTTTGCTTTCTTCCCTGAGGGGTTATCATCCATTGCCTCATCACCATTGGTTTCCTTCGAAGTGTCCACCATATATATATCATATGAGGAGGTGGCTGTCCACCGCCCCATGGGCGGTGGTTCCTGTTCTTCTCCTGCATCATCGTCCATACCGTCGATGTCTTCGGAGTCGAAGTCAAGCACGTCGGTTAAATCATCGACCGTGGCAATAAAGTGGGTGGTGGGTGGGCAACGAATTCCTTCGTCGCCTTCTTCCCACTCGAGCCGGACATAGTTCGGCCGAGAGTCTCCTGACAAAGAGAGAGACTTTAATGAGTTCAGCACGTCGCCAAAGGGTGAGTGCTGGAAGATATCCGCAGCGGTGAACTCCACTACCGGAGCCCAACCAGATTCGACGGGCTTGGGAGTACGCGGACTGGAACCTACAACTGGATACGAGTCTGGGGGTCCGGTGTCACAGGCTTCCTTGGGGGTGAGGCCTGTGTTCGGCTCTACCGCCGATGAGTGTGCGGCCTTCGGGGCGGGGTCCATCCACCCGTCCTCGGGCAACGCAATCTGCTCCGGATTTAGGTCCGGGGGTCCTGCAGGGGCGATATCCCGAGCATTGTCCAACAGCAGGTCTAAGCCATGCTCATCGTGATTGTCCGGCGCTCTTGGCACAGGCCCGAACCCGTTGAAGATCAAGTCTCCGCGGATATCGGTCGTGTAGTTCAGGTTTCTGAACCTGACCTGGTGGCCAGGGGCGTAGCTGTTGATCTGCTCCAGATGGCCAAGCGAATTGGCCCGCAGTGCGAAGCCGCCGAACACGAAGATCTGTCCAGGAGAAAAGTATCATCCTGGACCGTGTTGTTGACGATTGAAGGAGCCATCAAGCCTTGCAGCGATGACACGGAGGAACTCTCAATGAAAGCACCAATGTCAGTGTCAAAACTGAGGGATCTCTGGTAGGGGGTCCCGATCTCTGCGTCCAAGGCTGATGGTAACAGGAGGCAAGGCACACAATGTTTTACCCAGGTTCGGGCCCTCTCGATGGAGGTAAAACCCTATTTCCTGCTTCATTGATATTGATGATATGAGTAGTACAAGAGTTGATCTACCACGAGATCGTAGAGGCTAAACCCTAGAAGCTAGCCTATGATGATTATGATTCTATCCCTAAGGACTAAAACTCTTCGGTTTATACAGACACCGGAGAGGGCTAGGGTTTACATGGAGTCGGTTACAAAGAAGGAAATATAATATCTGGATCGCCAAGCTTGTCTTCCACGCAAAGGAGAGTCCCACCCGGACACGGGACGAAGTCTTGAGTCTTGTATCTTCACGCTCCAATAGTCCAGATAAAGTATATAGTCCGGCTGTCCGGATACCCCCTAATCCAGGACTCCCTCAGCGTTGTCGCTCACAAGCTGCAAGCTCCAGCTGGCGTGCGGCTCCACGTCGCCATCCATCGTCATGGCTCGCGAGGGCCCAAGGTTAGACCCCCTACCAAGTTCCTTTCCCTCACTCCTCATGGGGGCTCCTTGCAGCCTCCTCTTCCGCCTATCGTGGTGGTGTGCGATGTGGACTCATCATGGGTGCGTCGGAAGCCTGGTGTTGGGGATATAACCCATGGTATGACTCACCCAGGAGGGGCCGATTACATTGTTGGTGACTCAGTAATAAATTTAAGAAGGCCCAAGAGGTCAATGCCTGAGAGCCTAGAGGTGGCTTACGACGCAGGCCAGTTCAAGGCCCAAGACCCGGAGATGGAGCATGACCCGGAGGTGTAAGCCACCCAACGGCGACTTGCCTAGCAAAGCAACGCGATTTAGAACCAGGGTCGTTCATGTTGTATGACCCGACCTGGACTCCTGTAAGCCCAGGGCCTCGACCTTGTATATAAAGGCTAGGCCCTGCAGCAGGTAAACTTAAGTTACAATCAATCGAGAGCTAGGTTAAGGGATTCCGCTCCCTTGTAATCTATACTCGATCAATAAAACACAAAGCAGGAAGTAGGCTTTTACCTCGTCGGTGAGAGGCCGAACGTAGGTAAAGCCATGTCTCTCGTCCCGATCAACCCTTTAAGTTAATCACCATAGCCATGGCCTCGCACCCAAGTCCTTTCATGTTGGCATCTGCCGTGACAAAACCACGACAGTTGGCGCCCACCATGGGGCCACCACACGGTGGTTTCAAGTTCTTGAAGGGCTCTTTCCCAGGCATCGAGGGGTACACCGTCGGGAGGATGACTAAGAGTCGACGCAGCAAATTCTACATCGACGACACTGGCTGGGGCCCTGAGGCCGACTGAATCGAGTACTTGTACCGGGTCCCCTTCGGCAGGATTCACGTTTTCATCGGCAAGACCGATGGATCGGAGCCTAAGACGGACATCTACACCAACATCGTCGAATCGGCTCAGCGCGCGCAACCCGCCCAGGTTCAACCCGTCTAGAAGCGTGTTTTTGTCGGTTTCATGCAAGGCAAGGAACTTGCAGAAGATTCTGCATCTGGAGGAGAGACTCTCATCTACTCAGGTGATGAGTCCTTGACCGGAGAAACAGAGTCAATTTATCAGCTTCAAGATAGCAAGCTTGGGGGCTGTTCTGATGGTGACAGTATTCTGGACCCCTATGAGCCGCTGTGCAAGGCTGCTATCTTTATGGCTGGCACGCAACCAGATCTAAATTTATCAACAGCCATAGCCTGACATCTGGATCGACTGTTGCTGCAGCGGCTGGGGTTGGCGGCATAGATAGGCCACCGGCTTAGGTTTTGTCATATCTCTTGGGCACTTTGACAACTTTGCTAGCGTCAAAAGTTACTAGGGTGAATTAGGCGGAACGCAATGCAGAGATTGCAAAGGTTCAAGAAGATATAACTAAAGCCCAAGATGATATCGTAGCTGAGAAAATCCAAATGGTTGCACTGAGGGCTCAGAGTAACGCGGAGATGGAACATGTGAATGTTGAAGCCTAGCGTCTGAGTTTGAATCAAGATGCATCCAACGCAGTATTTCAGAGAAGGTATCAGAGTCTCCTACCACCGTCGCTTGACCTGAGGCGTTTGTTTAACACTCCTGGGGCGGGTCCAAGTACTCAGGACGCCCGAGTGAACCCCTAATTAAACCCGGACGTGCCTAGAAGTCGGGCGGCGGCTCAACCTCGTCAAACTGAGACAGTATGGAGAGAATAGTCAGGGCCTAACCCACCCCCCAATTAGACACTGCTGCAGCATTCCTTGACGCCACCACCAGGGGCACTTTTCTAACCCAATGCACAAGATGCTAGCAGCGGCAACTTGGCTGGCGGCTATTCCAATCGAGGTCGAGTCACCAGCTGCGGTGGAGACCCAGAACACCATTGAGCTCCTTGAAACGGTTCTTGCACAACAAGTGGATTACTCATACAGTCGTGATCATGTTCATTTGACCCTGCGCCCAAGTCACGGTTATAGTCGGCGTGCTGAGTCGCCAGTAGTTTCCAGTAGCGAACGGCGTCAAAACCCGCCCCGTGGTGAAAACCCGCCTCGTGATGATAACTTACTAGTTAATGCTCAGGCGATTGTGGATGAAGCCAGAGCTCTTCGTGAGGCAGAAGCGGCGGCTTAGGAGGGGGCTTATCAGCAGCCTCTGATGACTCCTTCAGCCTTAATAGGGGCTGTGACGATTTCCAGGAAAGTTGGAGTGCCGTGTTTAGTACCAGCTTTGCGTAATGAGTGTCTGCCCAAGGATTTCAAGGGCCCTCGTAAGGTGCCTAATAACACAGCTGATCTCCCTCCTGAAGGCTGGATTGAGAGTTATGAGTTAGCCATGGAGATGTTGGATGTCAATGATGTGGTCTGAGCCAAGTACTTTACTATGATGTTGGATTGGCCAGCCCGTACATGGTTAAAAAGTTTGCCTGCTAATTCCATCAGCTCATGGGCGAAATTGAAGACACCTTTCATCAAGAATTTCCAAGGGACATGCAAGCAACCTCTAACAACCATCGATTTGGATAACTGCATGCAGCGTGAGGATGAGCCATCCCACCATTGGGTCCAGCGGGTCTCGGCTATTATTCAGTCGTTGAATAGTATTGCGACAGATCAGGCTGTTCTGGTCTTGGAGAAGAACTGTCACTTTACCCCCCTTAAGCAGAATCTTAGGCAGCTTAAGCGTTATTGTAATGACATGGGCAAGCTCATGGCAGCTCTCATTAAGTATGCAGACTCTGATAACACAAAGGACCCTGGATATGATGATGAGAAGACCAACAAGGGTAAGAAGAATAGCAATGGTAAGGGTCAGCAGCAGCAGAATGTGGCGGGGCATAATGGCAACAACCAGGGTAACGGTGGTAAGCGTAGACACCCCAATGGCGGGTCAGATCTAGTAGCTAGCAATAACGCTAGTTACAAGAACCAGCGCCACAACAATAATGGTAAGCCACCTTTTGCGGTGCAAAACCTTTTAACCTTGAGGCGGCGCTTAATGACCCATGCCTGAAGCACATCCTCCCAATAAGCCCTCCATGCATGCCTGGAAGGATTGTTGGGTTATGCGAGAGTTCAGGAATTACAGCCTTAGTCAGAATCATGGCAATAACAATGGGCCAATGGGACAGGATCCGGCTCTCAGGGGTCTAGCTTTGGTAGTGGCGGCTCAAGTTCTGGATATCCAGATCAAGGTAACCAGGGTGGTTATAACCAATAGTCTGGTCAGGGTAACCAGCAACAAGGTAATCAGTCAAGGTATCAGAGAGATCCCAAGAAGCTAAATGGTGGCCAATACCATGTTTTCACCACAAGTCTTTGCAAACGAGATCAAAAGGTTCATAAGCGTGTTGTCAATGCTGTTGAGCCGGCCGTACCACAATACCTACAATGGTCAGAGCATCCGATCACATGGAGTCGAGAGGATCACTCGCCCCGGGTTGAGAATCCAGGTCACCTAGCATTGGTGGTAGCCCCTCAAGTAGGTGGTTATAAATTCACAAAAGTACTCATGGACGGTGGTAGCAGCATCAACATATTATATTATGATACATTTCGTCGCATGAATCTGACTAACAAGCACCTCAAGCCATCATGTACAGTTTTCCATGGTGTGGTGCGTGGTAAGTCGGCCTATCCAGTGGGGAAGATTTCATTAGAAGTGGCTATTGGAGATGATCGTAATTACAAGATAGAGTCCTTGTGGTTTGAGGTGGTCAAGATCAACAATCCATATCATGCTCTGTTTGGTCGAACGGCTTATGCTCGATTGATGGCCTGCCCTTATTTACCTGCAGCTTAAGATGCCAGGGCCAAATGGGATGATCATGGTTCATGGTGATCGGAAATTGCCCTGGAGTGCGAGGAACGAGATGCAGCTTATCCACAATCAGCTTGTGCTATGTAGGAGCTCAAGTTTTATAAGGACAATATTGACCCGGCTGATATGACCCCTCTGAAGAAGCCTAGTACTAAGCAGGACCCTCTGTTGAAGTTTAAGTCAGTCGATGACACCAAACAGGTGGATTTTGTCCCTAGTGACTCGTCTCATCAGTTCACCATAGGGGCTAATATGGATACCAAATAGGAAAGCATGCTCATCGAGTTCATACGTAAGAATCGGAACATCTTTGCATGAAACCTTCTGACATGCTAGGTGTACTTAGAGAATTTGCTGAGCACGCCTGAGGGAGTCATGGACTAAGGGGTCCTCGGGGCAACGGCCCATTATACATGGGCCGGACTGGTGAAGCCGTACTATGACAGGAGATCTATGAAGCTGTGGTGTGCCCAACAAGTCAAGAAGGCGTAGGATCTCTTTGATTCCTAATTGTAATCTATCTTCGGTAACCCTAACCCTATCGGTGTCTATATAAACTAAGGGTTGTAGGCATTAGGGGGGAGCTATCTTCATCCCCCATAGCTTAGGGTTTAGCTCATGCTGATCTCGAGGTAGATCTACTCTGTAAACCACGTTACACAATCAATATAATCAAGCATGACATAGGGTCTTACCTCTTCGAGAGGGCCTGAACCTGGGAAAACAATGTGTTCGTCATCCCTTATTACCCATCGTTCCTGGATCCACAGCTCAGGACCCCCTACCCTGAGGTCTGCCGGTTTTGACACCGACACTGGTGCTTTCATTAAGAGTTCCGCTGTTGGATCACCGGAAGAATCGATGGCTGGCCTAGTCCTTGGAGAGGTCATCAGTTCCATGGATCTGTTCGTCCCTAGACAGCTCTTATCTTTTGGCAGCATCATGCTACCCGCTGATTCGACCGGCCATCTTGACCAGGTCGACAACTTCGCTCCCGAACACCGGATTCGATTCGGCAATCTGGAGTACATCACTGACCTGTGGGGGGGGGGGTTGGTTTTCACCGGATTCACCACCCGCGCAGGCCTTGCCGCGCCTGCTCCGACGTACACCCCGATCCGATCTATTAATCGGCCCCAGTCCACCAAACGGCTTTGAGCTGGGAAGGACTCCCTGAGAGAGGGGATCTTACCCCACCGTCAACCGAACTCGCATCGGCGGAAAATTTATCCCTGGCCCTCAAGGCAGAACCAGAGGTCGGAGGCCAAGACTCGATCTCGACTGAGCTCCCCACAACACCCTGCTGGCCTCGAGCCAGCACCCAGAGTCGGCGAATAGCGGCCAGGGGTCACCCTTGGCCCAAAACGACCCAACCTCAAACATTGGCGTGGTAGGTGCACGGGAGGGTCAAACTGGACCCTCGGTTTCGAGGACAATCCGGTGCCCCTCGAGGTTTCGGTCCAGAATCCTGAAGCTAGGTCCGTCTGGGGCCAAGGATCAGTTGAGTCACAGACCAACCTTCGCTTCATCACCACAAAGTCCGGCCTAGAGCTCTCAAGTCCGGTAACCCTCAATATGTTGAACAAGGCGCTAGACCGAAATCAGAAAATGACCATCCAGGAGAACATGCCCTCTGCCTTTAATCACCGACCCTTCGAGGCGTTTGACAGGGAATTGTGCGCCCCACCCACCACCCACTTGGTAGCAACTATCGATGATTTAACCAATACGTTAGATTATAATTTGGAGAATGCCGAATACATGGACGAGGAGGATATAACCATGGCTAATGCTGAGGTCGGTCCCCCCATCACGGGTCGCTAGTCGGCCACATCCACCTATGACATTTACATGGTGGACAACCCAAAGGACGACAATGACACTCCTGAGTAGGACCGAGGCAAGCCCAGAGATGAGCCGCCCAAACACCAAAAACAATGTCATCGATCAAAGCCACATCGCAGCCATGCAAGAAACATAGACTCGGCGGATAACGACACCGTAAATAATACGGATGACTTCGCTCGAGACACAGCAAACGAGCATCATCAGGATGACCCCGCGGGGCAGGGGGACACGCTCAATCCGGAAAGCCACAAAGAGACCGAGGATAGCAACTACAACCCACTCTCTAAAGAGGAGGCTAGTCTCGGGGAGGACTTTTATCGTCCCCGAAGACCCTCTGGAGCAAGAACGGTTCAAGCGGAGGCTTCTAGCCACCACCCATAGCCTAAAGAAGCAAAAACGCAAAATCAAGGCTGAATAGGACACCCTCAACGACCAATGGACCAAAGTCCTAGCTGCCGAAGAGGGGTACGACCATGATCAACCAACCAGGAGTTATCTGAAATGAAGGCTATTGCCCCATTTCGACAACGAGGCTATAGAGCCAACAATCCCAACGTATACAAATGCTAAATAACCAGACCGACTCCTAGAGGGCGGGATAGGGAAGCTGACGAGGCCGAACATCTAGCCGCCCCACCTCGCCGTGACGGCAAGGATCATGCGTGGCCCACTTACGAGTATGACCTCCGCCATGATCTACATGCTCGTGGAGGCCATACCAGGTCCATCTGTGGACCCAGAGAGGATTTGCCCGCATACTAGGAAGGATACTCTGATTGGTCAAACTGAAATGATAGAGTCCAGGAGTAGCAGTAGACTAGGAGGGTTGAAGACATCCGTCATGACGTAGTCCGAGTTCAGGGCGCCCCACACCCCTTGTGCTTCATAGAGAGGGTAATGCAACATCAATTCCCGAAAGGCTTCAAGCCTGTGAACATTGAATCATACAATGTGACCATAGATCCAGCTGTATGGATAGAGGATTTTCTCCTCCACATCCACATGGCACGAGGAGATGGCCTCCATGCCATTAAATATTTACCGCTAAAGCTTAAAGGCCCAGCTCGACACTGGTTGAACAGCCTTCCCGAAGACTCTATAGGTTGCTGGGAAGAGCTTGAGGACGCTTTTCGAGCAAACTTTCAGGGCACCTATGTTCGGCCTCCGGGTGCTGACGACCTAAATCGCGTCACGCAACAGTCGGGAGAATCTGCCCGACAGTTTTGGGACCAATTTTTGACCAAGAAAAATCAGATCATTGACTATTCGGATGTCGAAGCCTTGGCAGCCTTTAAGCATAGCATCAAGGACGGATGGCTTGTACGGCAGCTCGGCCAGGACAAACCAAGAACTATGGTAGCCCTTACTTCCCTCATGACCTGCTTTTGCATGGGCGAAGACAGCTGGCTTGCTTGCAAAAACACCAACCCTGACACACCAGGTACCTCCGAGGTTCAGGACGGAAATGGAAAGCCCTGATGCAGCAAGAATAAATGTCACCACAATGACGGCGAGGGTGAGGATACGGTAGTAAATGCTGGATTCCGAAACCAGAAGTTTGGAACCCTAAAGAAAGCCCCAAAAGGCAACAGTGATGGCCCGTCTAGGCTAGACACAATTCTGGACAGGCCTTGCCAGATCCACGGCACATTAGAGAAGCCCGCCAACCACTCCAACCAAAATTGTTGGGTGATCAAACAGGTCAACAAACTCATAGCTGAAGACTCGGGAAAAAGCACAAGAAGAAAGGACGATGCTGATCCCCATAGTCCAAATAATGGAGGCCGGAAACCCTTCCCTTCTGAGGTTAAGATGATAAACATGATCTATGCAACCCACATACAAAAGAAGGAGAGGAGGCGAGCGCTACGGGACGTATACTCTGTCGAGCCAGTAGCGCCGAAGTTCAATCCATGGTCAGCTTGCCCGAACATGTTTGATCACAGGGATCATCCCACAAGTATACGCCATGGAGGGTCCGCAGCCCTAGTGCTGGACACCATAATCAATGGATTCCACCTCACTAGAGTCCTCATGAACGGAGGAAGCAACCTCAATCTGATATACAATGATACAATGAAGAAAATGGGGATCGATCCATCAAGGATTAAACCCAGTAACACCACCTTCAAGGGGGTCATTCCGGGGGTGGAGGCCTACTGCACGGGCACCGTGACACTCGAAGTAGTGTTCAGGTCTCCGGCTAATATCCGAAGCGAGGACTTGATCTTTGATATTGCACCTTTTTGCAGTGCTTATCACGACCTCCTTGGCGGAACAGCGTTTGCTAAATTCAATGTCGTTCCACACTACACGTACCTCAAGTTGAAAATGCCTAGTCCTTCGCCCGTCATAACTATCAACACCAATACAGAACGCTCACTTCATACCAAACAACACATTGCGGCCCTAGCGGCGGCCCGGATGACGGTCCACTGTAAGGGTCGGTGTCGGTGTCAAAATCGGCGGATCTCGGGTAGGGGGTCCCGAACTGTGCGTCTAGGAGGATGGTAACAGGAGACAAGGGACACGATGTTTTACCCAGGTTCGGGCCCTCTTGATGGAGGTAAAACCCTACGTCCTGCTTGATTAATATTGATGATGTGTGTTACAAGAGTGGATCTACCACGAGATCAAGGAGGTTAAACCCTAGAAGCTAGCCTATGGTATGATTGTTGTTCGTCCTATGGACTAAAGCCATCCGGTTTATATAGACACCGGAGAGGGCTAAGGTTACACAAGTCGGTTACAATGGTAGGAAATCTACATATCCGTATCGCCAAGCTTGCCTTCCACGCCAAGGAAAGTCCCATCCGGACACGGGACGAAGTCTTCAATCTTGTATCTTCATAGTCTTGGAGTCCGGCCGATCATGATAGTTCGGCTATCCGGACACCCCCTAGTCCAGAACTCCCTCAGTAGCCCCTGAACCAGGCTTCAATGATGACGAGTCCGGCGCGCATGTTGTCTTCGGCATTGCAAGGCGGGTTCTTCCTCCGAATAATTTATAGAAGATTGTGAACACCAGTATAGTGTCCGGCTCTGCAAAATAAATTCCACATACCACCGTAGAGAGAATAATATTACACAAGTTCAATCTGCTGACGTATTTTGTGGCGTGACGTCACACCACTACCAAGCCTTTACTCAAATTGTTTTTATTGTTCCACCTCCGCGCGTTTAGCGAAGCGGTTTCCTTGGCACGTCTTGTCGAAGCAGAGATCGCGTTCCCCTTATTCCGGGATTCCCATCAATACGGATGTGGGTAACCCAACCGTGCCATTGATTGTGACGCTTGGGAGATAAGCGAGTTTTACCAGGCCGGTGGGGACACATGTTTTTGTCAGCCCATATAAGGGGATAAAGATCCAACCCTTTTACCTGCGCCTTCTTCCTCCTTAGCTTATCCATCTCCGCGAACTCGAGCTCCAGCGCCCAAGTCCGCACTTCTCACCTCAACCTTCTCCAACTATGTCCGGAGCGGGAGGCAAGTGGATGGCCTCCTCCGTCACGGAGGGGCAGATCCAGAAGCTGCGCGACGCTGGATATTTGTCCAGCGACATCGCGCACCAGCTCCCCGACGAGAGAGAGCTCATCCCCACCCCCAGGCCCCATGAGAGGGTAGTATTTCTTCCCCATTTCCTCCGCGGACTGGGCTTCCCACTTCATCCCTTTGTCCGGGGGCTCATGTTCTATTTCGGCCTAGATTTCCATGATCTGGCCCCGAATTTCATCCTCAACATCTCGGCATTTATCATCGTGTGCGAGGCCTTTCTCTGCATCCAGCCCCACTTCGGCTTGTGGCTCAAGACCTTCAGTGTCAAGCCGAAGGTTGTGAAGGGAAGCCAAGCGGAGTGCGGAGGCGCCATGGTGGGCAGGATGTCCCACGTTACGTGGCTGGAGGGCACTTTCGTGGAAACCATTAAGGGGTGGCAATCGGGGTGGTTCTACATCACCGAGCCACGTGACCCTGATTGGGCAGCGGCCCCCGAATTCAGATCCGGCATCCCTACACGGCTCACCTCCTGGAAAGAGAGTGGCCGGATCTGGGGAGATTCGGAGGAGCTGACCGGACTCCAAGCCTGTATCCAGAAGCTGGTGGACAAGAAGCTCAAGCTTGTCAACGTAGTCCAGGTCATGCTCATCCGCCGGATTCTCCCGTGCCAACGACGGGGCTTCAACATGTGGGAGTTCGATCCGGCGCAGCACCAGACTCTGAGCGGACTCTTCGACACTACGTACGAAGATGTCTGGAAGGTGCTGTTCAAGGGCGCCGAAGCTCCCGCATCCGCTACCAAAGATCGCGGATTCCGCTCGCAGCGTCCAGCTAACGAGGTAAGTGATTTTGCCACTTGTTTTCCATAGTTTGACTCTATGCGGGATCTAAACTCCCTTTACCTTTGACAGGACTGGCTGGCGAAGGCCGAACGGACTATCTGTCCGGCCCCATTGCCAGAGGACCCAGCGGACGCCCGCCTAACGGGGCTGCTGGCTCCGGCACCCCACGTGGTGCCGGAGAAAAAGGCCAAGAAGAAGGCCACGGGGACTCGGAAGAGTTCCCGTTTTCAGTTGCTATCGGATGATGAATCCGAGGCCGACTCCTCCCACCAAGGCGAGGAGGAGAAGAAGAAAGCCTCTCCCCTAGCGGGGGGAGGGAAAAAAAGGAAGGCCTCCCCAACAAGGGAGGCCGAAGGGTCCAAGAAGGGAAAAACACTTCCCCTGGACTGCTCCGCCAACGCCAGTGACGACGACGAGGACTGGCCTCCAAGGGCCAAGCCCCTGGCGGGATCGTAAGTACCCGGACTCCCGAATAACTTCAAGGTTTTTATTTTTCGCCACATAATGTCTTTCTAATGTCGCATACAACCCTGCAGTCCGCCTAAGTATGATCTTCCCGCTTCATCGAGCGGGTCCTTAGGTGCGTCGAATATGGATTCTCTTCCGACTGCCTCCACCCCCCGTGACGCGGACGATGCCGAGGTGGGATCCCAGGAAGGGACCCACTAGGAGGAGAGGGCCCCGGAGGTGTCGCAGGACAACCTCCCGGACTTTGCACCGGACTCGGCCCCGGAACCCACAGTGGCTCCGGAGTCCGGCGGGCGACCCCTTCGTAAGAAGGGCAAGACCGTGATGCCGGCAGCCGCCGTCCAACCGGAGGCGCCGGATAATTTGCTGGAGGCACTCAACGGCGCCTCCATCGAAGAGGAACACCATACTGTTATGAGTGCGGTGATTCAGAAGGTGCAGCTCGCCAAGAGCGGGCTGACCGAAGCCTGCAGCAGCCTTCTAACAGGCTTTGAGGTAAGAATTTCAATATGTATAAAATGGTACCGCATAGACAGTAGCCCCTGATGCTCGGTTCAATGTTCGGAAAGAAAAGCCGGACTAAGGATCTAAAAAGATATACTCAGGAGTCATAATAAATATGTCAATATGGGATTGCAGGTTGCGCTGCTGACCTCTGCCGCACTGACTGCGGAGGTCAATACTTTGAAGGAAAACCTCGAGCGGTCCGAGAACGAGCTCGGCCGTGCCAAGAAGCAGCTCGAGGACAATGAAGGTCAGTAACACCTGAGTAAAATTGTACCTTACAGAAAAGGATTTCGGTTGCAAAAAGAATGACAAGGATAACGTGAGTATTGCAGGGGCCACTAACGAGGTGGCGACCCTGAAAGAGGCGGTGGCCGCGGCCGAACGCAATGCGGCCGCGGAGCGCACCGAGCGAGAGAAGCAGGAGGCGCGGGTGGCGAAGGTACAACAAGAGCTCCAGGATCTCATGAAAAAACATGAGAGCCTGGAGCGTGACTCGAAGACTCGAGAGTCTGAGCTTGCAACGGCTCTTGACAGTGCCAAAGCCGCTAAGGCCGAAGCCTACAAGGCCCTCCAGGAGATTGAGGCGGTGAAGAAAATAGCAGCGGGTAAGGCATTTTTCATGCAAAGTAAGCATGTGAGTGTTAATTACCTGTTGCTTACCTGAATTCGGAGCTCTCCAGGAGCGTTCGCAGATCTTCCTCGCAGCGTGTCCGATGCTGCCGCATTCTACCGGGCCGAGGAGGGGAGCTCGACGGAGAAGGTCTTTTGGTCTCAGTATGCTGAGGCCGGACATCCGGTGCCCCTTAGCGACCAGCTGAAGCAGCTGGTCGAGCTCCACAAGGCGGCCGAACAGGCCATGAAGGGCCTCATAGTTCGGCTGTGGCCTAAGGAGGCCATGCCTGGGAGCTACTTCGGCCTGGTGCGGCGGCTGGTGGATGCGTGCCCGTGGGTTGAAGTCATCAAGCACTCCGCCTGTATTGAGGGTGCCCGTCGGGCCCTTGCCCGCGCAAAGGTGCACTGGGGCAAGATGGATGCCCAGAAGCTTGTGACGGACCCGCCACCAGAGGGCAAGGAGCATCGCACGCCCGAGATGTATTATAAGAGTGTGCTGAAGGGCGCCCGCACTATTGCGGGGGAGTGCTCCAAAGATGTAATTTTTGAGTAGACTCGCATTTTGTTATCCTGTGCGCTGAAAACTTAGTTCATATGCGCTAAGCAACGCTTGTTAATTTAAAATATTACCTTCTGTGCGGCTGTTTATCAAATCTGAGAGATGGCAAGTCGTCGGCTTCAGCCCCCATGCCACGAGTGCTGGGGTGTTCGGGATAAACTTGAGCACTCTTGTTCCCATTTTTGGGTCCATCTAGGGAGGCGCTCAACACAGCGAACAAGGCAACCGGACTTATAATGCTTGAACACTCTCACTTAGCCATAGAATTCTATAATTTTAAATTTCGGCGAAGCCCCTAGTCTTCGGAAGGCCGAATTTGGGGCGCTATCCACGCCTGGGCCGGACAAGATCCGGCTCCTCGCTCTAAGCGGCATAAGTCTTTAAGGACTCGCAAAAACCTCTCGAACAGCGACCGGCTCTCGCCTCATCATGACGGTCAGTTTTAGCTTTCTCCACTGAGGCGTTAACCCAGCTCAACTGGGGCGCAATCGCAGTGGTTCTCCCAGTGCTACCTTAGCCGATATAACGGAACGTAAGGTACCAAAACATGGGAGCCGGGCAAACCCAACTATTGACCCAAGACATGATTCGGAGCCGATGCATATAATGCTATAAGTTCGGGGTGCCGCACTTGTGAAAGTGTTCGGACTTATCACACCATGATGCGGGAAACATAAGCCCCTGGTGTGTTTTAACCGTACCAAAGTGTACGGATGCAACATGTCGTAAATGAACATATGTATGAAAAAGAAATGCAATTATAAGCAAAAAGGTGCTGCATTGTTTTATTCAATAAGTGCTGCTATGAATGCAGAACGATACAAATAGTGCGATAAGCAAGGGATGGGACTGTTAAACATGTCCCCCTCCAGGGGTAGGCTGCGGATTGGTGTATAAAAATGCTCGTAATGGAGACCACCTGTATATTCGTTGTAGCCTTTATCCTTCCCTGGCTGTTGCATCGTGAGTTCGGCAGGTCTGCTGCCGGACAGGGCCTCTGACGAACGGAGTCCTGTGGGTAAAAAATAAAAGGTAAAAAGAAAAAAAGAACGACACACTTGAGAGCCCCTGGTGTGGTTGAGCCGCAGTCTGGGCTTATCGTGGTCGTGCCCCTCTCCCCATGCCCATGGTATCTTCAGAGCGTAATGGTGTACGCGAAGGACCTGCTTTGACGTTTTGCAGGGGCTGGGGTTGGGGCCGCACTGCTACGCGTGCTCGGAACGTGCCAGGTGGTCTTGTTGTAGGTTACTCCGGGCGCGCTTAGCTATGTCCGGCCGCTTAACGGCCGGACTCGAGAATTGCCTTAAGAGGCTGCATTGTACTTCTGCCGCGAGAGCCGCTGTATGTTCCTCCGTTCGGAGAGAACGTTCAGTGTTTCCGTTGACCGTGATGACTCCTCGAGGGCCTGGCATCTTGAGCTTGAGGTATGCGTAGTGCGGCACCGCGTTGAACTTTGCAAACGCGGTACGTCCGAGCAAGGCATGATAGCCGCTGCGGAACGGGACTATGTCGAAGATTAACTCCTCGCTTCGGAAGTTATCCGGGGATCCGAAGACCACTTCCAGTGTAACTGAGCCTGTACAATTGGCTTCTACACCTGGTATGACGCCTTTAAAGGTCGTCTTGGTAGGTTTAATCCTTGAGGGGTCTATGCCCATTTTGCGCACTGTATCCTGATAGAGCAGGTTCAGGCTGCTGCCGCCGTCCATCAGGACTCTGGTGAGGTGAAATCCATCGACGATTGGGTCTAAGACCAATGCGGCGAATCCGCCGTGGCGGATGCTGGTGGGGTGGTCCCTTCGGTCAAAAGTGATCGGGCAGGAGGACCATGGATTGAACTTCGGGGCGACTGGCTCCATCGCGTATACATCCCTGAGTGCACGCTTCCGCTCCCTTTTGGGTATGTGCGTTGCGTATATCATGTTCACCGTCCGCACCTGTGGGGGGAAACCCTTCTGTCCTCTATTGTTCGGCGGTCGGGTCTCTTCCTCGTCATCGCTATGCAGCCCCTTGTCATTGTTTTCGGCAATTAACTTGCCTGCCTGCTTGAATACCCAACAGTCCCTATTGGTGTGGTTAGCTGGCTTTTCGGGGGTGCCGTGTATCTGGCACAAGCGGTCGAGTATTCGGTCCAAATTGGACGGACCCGGAGCAGTTCTTTTGAATGGCTTTTTCCGCTGACCGGGTTTAGAGCCTCTGAATCCGGCATTGACTGCCGTATCCTCACTATTGTCGCCGTTGATGCGGCGCTTGTTTTTGTTACGACGCGACCTGCCATTTCGGTCCTTGAAATCCGGACTGCCAGAATGTTTGCTGAGGTTGTTGCTGCGTGCTAGCCAGCTATCCTCACCCGCGCAGAAGCGGGTCATGAGTGATGTGAGGGCTGCCATGGATTTCGGCTTTTCCTGTCCCAGGTGCCGGGCAAGCCACTCGTCGCGGATGTTATGCTTGAAGGCCGCGAGGGCCTCCGCATCCGGACAGTCGACGATTTGGTTTTTCTTGGTTAAGAACCGTGTCCAGAATTGTCTGGCCGATTCGTCTGGCTGCTGAATTATGTGGCTTAGGTCATCAGCGTCTGGTGGTCGCACATACGTGCCTTGGAAGTTATCGAGGAATGCGGCTTCCAGGTCTTCCCAACTCCCAATTGACTCTGCTGGCAAGCTGTTAAGCCAATGCCGGGCTGGTCCTTTAAGCTTGAGGGGGAGATATTTGATGGCGTGAAGATCGTCACCGCGGGCCATGTGGATGTGAAGAAGATAGTCTTCGATCCAAACCGCGGGGTCTGTTGTGCCATCGTAAGATTCGATATTCACGGGTTTAAACCCTTCGGGGATTTGATGATCCATTACTTCATCTGTGAAGCATAGTGGGTGTGCGGCGCCTCTGTACTGGGCGATATCACGACGGAGCTCAGAAGAACTTTGTCTGTTTTGTTCGACCCGGCCGGACTTACTGTGTCCGGCGCGACGGCTGTCGTCACGTACCGTGGGGCGCCCACGCGATCCATAGATCGATCTTGATTGTCTTGCCTTATCCTCCAATATATCTCGCAAGTCCGGAGCGTTCCCCTGTGGCCTTGTGCTTTTCGAGCGATGCCGGGGTACGGGTCTAGTGAAGGGCCTAGAGGCCTCTCTGTCGCGACCACGGGGTGGTCGGTCAGCCGTATTGTCTCCTGGTGATGCGGGTTCATACGCTTCCTCCTCTAATCGGGGGAGCAGCTTGCGTTTAGGGTAGCTTTTGGAGGGGCGTTCGAGCTCATGCTCTTCGGCCGCGAGGACTTCAGTCCATCTGTCGGCTAGCAGATCTTGATCAGCTCTAAGCTGTTGCTGCTTTTTCTTGAGGCTGTTCGCCGTGGCCATAAGCCTGCGTTTAAAACGCTCTTGTTCGACGGGATCCTCAGGCACGACGAATTCATCGTCGTCGAGGCTTGCCTCGTCTCCGGAGGGAGGCATATAATCCTCTACCTCTTCTTCTGCCGCTCTCTCATGAGGGCTGGCGTCTCCGTCCTCCTGCGCTGCATCTTGCTGGAGTGGGTTATCTTCGGCACTGTCCGGTGTATTATTATCTCCGGTGCCGGAGTCTTCATTCTTGCTGTGGCGGGATTTAGAGCGGCGCCGCTGACGCCGGCGCTTGGGCTGCTTCTTGGAGGGGTCATCCTCCGTCTGTTCTTCGCCATTCCCATCCTTTGGGATATCCACCATGTATATGTCATATGATGAGGTGGCTTTCCAGTGCCCAGTAGGCGCTGGTTCTTGGTCGTCTCCGGCATCTTCGTCCATACCGTCGATGTCTTCGGAGTCGTAGTCTAGCATGTCGGTTAGATCGTCGACAGCGGCTACCAAGTGGGTGGTGGGTGGGCTTTGAATTTCTTCGTCGTCCGCATCCCAACCGTCCTGACCGCAGTCCGGCCAGGGCTCTCCTGATAACGAGAGATACTTTAGCGAACTCAAGATGTCGCCAAAAGGTGAGTGTTGAAAGATGTCCGCTGCGGTGAACTCCATGATCGGCGCCCAATCGGATTCGATCGGAGGGGGCGCGGGAGGTTCGGAGTCCGGCAAGGAGTCCGGCACCTCGGAGTCACGAGCTTCATGAGGGACAAGGTCATTGTTCGGCTCTATCGCCGTAGAGGTTGCAGCTCCCGAGGCGGTGTCTAGCCATCCGTCCTCGATCTGCGCAGCCGGCTCCGAATTGAAGATCGGAGCGGGTTCGAGTGCGGCCTCCAGGGTACTGTCCGGCTGCAGAGCTAAATCATGCTCGTCGTGACAGTGCGGCACGCTCGGCTGTGGCTCGAATCCATCGAGGATCAAGTCCCCGCGGATGTCAGCCGTGAAGTTCAAACTTCCAAATCTGACCTGACGGCCAGGGGCGTAGCTTTCGATCTGCTCTAGATGGCCAAGCGAATTGGCCCGCAGTGCAAAGCCGCCGAATACGAAGATCTGTCCGGGGAGAAAGGTCTCACCCTGGACTGCATCGTTGATGATGGTCGAAGAAGCCATCGAGCCTATCGGTGACGACACAGAGGAACTCTCAATGAAAGCACCAATGTCGGTGTCAAAACCGGCGGATCTCGGGTAGGGGGTCCCGAACTGTGCGTCTAGGCGGATGGTAACAGGAGACAAGGGACACGATGTTTTACCCAGGTTCGGGCCCTCTTGATGGAGGTAAAACCCTACGTCCTGCTTGATTAATATTGATGATGTGTGTTACAAGAGTGGATCTACCACGAGATCAAGGAGGCTAAACCCTAGAAGCTAGCCTATGGTATGATTGTTGTTCGTCCTATGGACTAAAGCCATCCGGTTTATATAGACACCGGAGAGGGCTAGGGTTACACAGAGTCGGTTACAATGGTAGGAAATCTACATATCCGTATCACCAAGCTTGCCTTCCACGCCAAGGAAAGTCCCATCCGGACACGGGACGAAGTCTTCAATCTTGTATCTTCATAGTCTTGGAGTCCGGCCGATCATGATAGTTCGGCTATCCGGACACCCCCTAGTCCGGAACTCCCTCAGTCGGTGACAAGAGTAAATGGGTTCAAACCCGTTCCTCATCATGGGAACCCGCCTGCATTCATCGCAAATAGGGATACACACCCCACGACACACCCACAATATTCATGCTCCACGTGCCTCGCTAGCACAACTTCGCACTCAAAATACCATGAGCAGCCATGAGGCACACATTAATCCAAAGTACATGTTCGGCTAAACTGAACTTCAGAATTACCTTGTCTTCGGATGACCCGGGGACCAATTCCAGATACCCCCAAGTTTAAAGCTCCATCGACAGGGTCCTCGCACATCAAGGTCTCATCGAAAGTCCCAACCCCCACCTATCAGAAGCAAAGGTGCAGACGTGCAGCAGGGCAGAGTGAAGGCTTCAACTCACGCATTAATGCCCTGTGTCAATCTTTACTATGCAATTTTTTTTTCGTTCTCCCTTGCAAGTACTACCTTCGCAGTTCGAATTGTACGGTTAGATGTCCTAAGCTTACAAGAAATAATAAAAATACCCTTTATGGTGTTCGGATATCCGCATCTTGCAATTTTTTCTATCCCTTTCCGATTCTCTTCTCGCTCTTCGAACAGCCCGGCATGAAACTATATTAATCAGCCATTATTTCAATTTATATCTTTAAGTCCAGCCCCGCTTCCCGCTAGGTGTCCAGCGTGTCGGATATTGCACTATATGCATCTGTTCTGAACTATGTCTTGGGTCAATAGTTGGGTTGCCCGGCTCCTGTGTTTATCCCTTATGTTTCTCTCGTTCGGCTAAGAGGGCAAAGGGAGAACCCCTGCGATTGTACAACTGGTTTTCTCGGTCAAGTACCTCAGGAGGAAAAAGCCAAAAAATGATCTTCATAGTAAGCGTGAACAGGTCTGCGATCTGATGACGAGGTTGCATGCTACCTCTTGAGCATGCGTTGGTTTTCCCTTGAAGAGAAAAGCATGATGCAGCAAAGTAGCATAAGTATTTCCCTCGGTTTTGAGAACGAAGGTATCAATCCAGTAGGAGGCTACACGCAAATCCCTCGTACCTGCACAAACAAATAAGAACCTTGCAACCAACGCGATAAAGGGGTTGTCAATCCCTTCACGGCCACCTACAAAAGTGAGATCTGATAGAGAGATAATAAGATAAACATTTTTGGTATTTTTATGATATAGATTGGAAAGTAAAGATTGCAAAATAAAATAGATCGAAAACTTATATGATGGAGAATGGACCTAGAGGCCATAGGTTTCACTAGTGGCTTCTCTCAAGATAGCATAAGTACTACGGTGGGTGAACAAATTACTGTCGAGCAATTGATAGAAAAGTGCATAGTTATGAGAATATCTAGGCATGATCATGTATATAGGCATCACGTCCGCGACAAGTAGATCGAAACGATTTTGCATCTACTACTATTACTCCACACATCGACCACTATCCAGCATGCATCTAGAGTATTGAGTTCATAAGAAAAGAGTAACGCATTAGGCAAGATGACATGATGTAGACGGATAAACTCAAGAAGTATGATATAAACCCCATCTTTTTATCCTCGATGGCAACAATACAATACGTGGCTTGCTGCCCCTGCTGTCACTGGGAAAGGACACCGCAAGATTGAACCCAAAGCTAAACACTTCTCACATTGCAAGAAAGATCAATCTAGTAGGCCAAACCAAACTGATAATTCAAAGAGACTTGCAAAGATAACAAATCATACATAAAAGAATTCAGAGGAGATTCAAATATTGTTCATAGATAATCTTTATCATAAACCCACAATTCATCGAATCTCGACAAACACACCGCAAGAAGAATTACATCGAATAGATCTCTAAGAAGATCGGGGAGAACTTTGTATTGAGATCCAAAGAGAGAGAAGAAGCCATCTAGCTAATAACTATGGACCCGAAGGTCTGTGGTAAACTACTCACACTTCATCAGAGACGCTATGGTGTTGATGTAGAAGCCCTCCATGATTGATTCCCCCTCCGGCGGAGCGCCGAAAAAGGCCCCAAGGTGGGATCACTCCGGTACAGAAGGTTGCGGCGGTGGAAATAGGGTTTCGTGGTGCTCCTGGATGTTTTTAGGGTATATGAGTATATATAGGCAAAGGAAGTCGGTCAGGGGAGCCATGAGGGGCCCACGAGGGTGGGGGGCGCGCCAACCCCCCCCCCCCCCCAGGCGCACCCTCCTGTCTCGTGGCCTCCTCGTTTCTTTCTTGAAGTCCACTCCAGGTCTCCTGGATTGCGTTTGTTCCAAAAATAACTCCCCAGAAGGTTTCATTCCGTTTGGACTCAGTTTGATATTCCTTTTCTACGAAACACTGAAATAGGCAAAAAACAGCAATTTGGACTGGGCCTCCGGTTAATAGGTTAGTCCCAAAAATAATATAAAAGTGTATAATAAAGCCCATTAAACATCCAAAACAGATAATATAATAGCATGGAACAATCAAAAATTATAGATACATTGGAGACGTATCAAGCATCCACAAGCTTAATTCCTGCTCGTCCTCGAGTAGGTAAATGATAAAAACAGAATTTTTGATGTGGAATGCTACCTAGCATATTTCTCAATGTAATTTTCTTTATTGTGGCATGAATGTTCATATCCGAATGATTCAAGACAAAAGTTTAATATTGACACAAGAGTAATAATACTTCAAGCATACTAACAAAGTAATTATGTCTTCTCAAAATAACATGGCCAAAGAAAGTAATCCCTACAAAATCATATAGTCTGGCTATGCTCTATCTTCATCAGACAAAATATTTAAATCATGCACAACCCCAGTTTTAGCCAAGCAATTGTTTCATACTTTAGTATTTTCAAACTTTTTCAATCTTCACACAGTACATGAGCGCGAGCCATGGATATATCACTATAGGTGGAATATGTTGGTGGTTGTGGAGAAGACAAAAAAGGAGAAGATAGTCTCACATCAACTAGGCATATCAACGGGTTATGGAGATGCCCATTAATAGATATCAATGTGAGTGAGTAGGGATTCCCATGCAACGGATGCACTAGAGCGATAAGTGTATGAAAGCTCATTAAAAGAAACTAAGTGGGCGTGCATCCAACTTGCTCGCTCGCGAAGACCTAGGGCAATTTGAGGAAGCCCATCATTGGAATATACAAGACAAGTTCTATAATGAAAAGTTCCACTAGCATATGAAGGTGACAACATAGGAGACTCTCTATCATGAAGATCATGGTGCTACTTTGAAGCCCAAGTGTGATAAAAGCATAGTATCATTGCCCCTTCTCTCTTTTTCTCTCATTTTTTTGGTGGGCTTCTTTGGCCTCTTTTTTTGGGCTTCTTTGGCCTCTTTTATTTTTCATAAAGTCCGGAGACTCATCCCAACTTGTGAGGGAATCATTGCTTCCATCATCCTTTACTCACATGGGACAATGCTCTAATAATGAAGATCGTCACACTTTTATATACTTACAACTCAAGAATCTTAGAACAAAATATGACTCTATGTGGACGCCTCTGGAGGTATACCGGGATGTGCAATGAATCTAGAGTGACATGTATGAAAGAATTATGAATGGTGGCTTTGCCACAAATACGATGTCAACTACATGATCATGCAAAGCAATATGACAATGGTGGAGCGTGTCATAATAAACACAAGGGTGGAAAGTTGCATGGCAATATATCTCGGAATGGCTATGGAAATGCCATAATAGGTAGGTATGGTGGCTGTTTTGAGGAAGGTATATGGTGGGTCTATGATACTGGCTAAAGTTGTGCAGCACAAGAGAGGCTTGCAATGGTGGAAGGGTGAGAGTGCGTATAATCCATGGACTCAACATTAGTCATAAAGAACTCACATACTTATTGCAAAAATCTACAAGTCATCAAAACAAAGTACTACACGCATGCTCCTAGGGGAAGGGTTGGTAGGAGTTAACCATCGCGCGACCCCGACCTCCACACGTAAGGAAGACAATCAATAAATAAAGCATGCTCCAACTTCATCACATAACGGTTCACCAGACGTGCATGCTACGGGAATCACAAAATTTCAACACAAGTATTCCTCAAATTCACAACTACTCAACTAGCATGACTCTAATATTACCATCCTCATATCTCAAAACAATCATCAAGTATCAAACTTCTCATAGTATTCAATGCAATTTATATGATAGTTTTTATTATGCCTATCTTGGATGCCCATCATATTAGGACTAAGATTTTAACCAAAGAAAATTACCATGTTGTTCTAAAAGACTCTCAAAATAATATAAGTGAAGCATGAGAGATCAATAATTTCTACAAAATAGAACCACCACCATGCTCTAAAAAGATATAAGTGAAGTACTAGAGCAAAATTATCTAGCACAAAATATATAAGCGAAGCATATAGAGTATTCTAATAAATTCCAATTCATGTGTGTCTCTCCCAAAAGGTGTGTACATCAAGGATGATTGTGGTTAACTAAAAAGCAAAGACTCATATCATACAAGACGCTCCAAGCAAAACACATATCATGTGGTGAATAAAAATATAGCATCAAGTAACGTTACCAATGGACGAAGATGAAAGAGGGGATGCCTTCCGGGGCATCCCCAATCTTAGGCTCTTGCCACTCCTTATTCCATAATCCATCAAATCTTTACCCAAAAACTTGAAAACTTCACAACACAAAACTCAACAGAAAATCTCACGAGCTCCGTTAGCGAAATAAAACAAACCACCACTTTAAGGTACCGTAATGAACTCATTCTTTATTTATATTCGTGTTAAACCTACTGTATTCCAACTTCTCTATGGTTCATACCCCCCGATACTAGCCATAGATTCATCAAAATAAGCAAACAACACACGAAAAACAGAATCTGTCAAAAACAGAACAGTCTGTAGCAATCTGTAACTTTCGAATACTTCTGGAACCCCAAAAGTTCTACCAAAATAGGAAGTCCTATATAATTTTTTTATTAATCTTCTTCAAAAAGAATCAACTGAAAAGCACATTTCTGTGATTTATGAAAATTATTCTCGTGCACGCAAAATTTTCTGTTTTTCAGCAAGATCAAATTAACTATCACCGTAGGTTACCCTATAGGTTTTACTTGGCACAAACACTAATTAAAACATAAAACCACATCTAACCAGGGGCTATATGAATTATTTATTGAATAACAGCAAAGAAAAATATTGGATTGTCTCCCAACAAGCGCTTTTCTTTAAAGCCTTTTAGCTAGGCATTGAGATTTTAATGATGCTCACATGAAAGACAAGAACTGAAGCGCAAAGAGAGCATCCTGAAACACGTGACAAACACATCTAAGTCTAACATACTTCCTATGCATAGGCATATTATAAGCAAACAAATTTGCAAGGCAAGCAAAAACTAGCATATGCAAGGAAGAAGAAAGAGACGATAGCAATCACAACATGACGAGAGGTAATTTAGTAAGATGAAAGGTTCTACAACCATATTTTCCTCTCTCATAATAGTTACAAGTGGGATCATAAGCAAATTCAACAAAATAGCTATCACATAAAATATTTTCAACACGATCCACATGCATGCGAAGTTGACACTCTTCCATAATAGTGAGATTAACATTAACTAAAGTCATGACCTCTCCAAACCCCCTGTTATCAAAAATTTCATAAGATTGAAAATTCTCCAAATATGTGGGATCTAAAGTTGACACTCTTCCAAGCCCACTTTCAATAATATTGCACACACTATTATCAATCTCATATTCATCATGGGGTTTAATAAATTTTCAAGATCATAAGAAACATCATCACCCCAATCATGATCATTGCAACAAGTTGTAGACATAGCAAAACTAGCATCCCCAAGCTTAGGGTTTTAGATATTATTAGCACAATTGACATCAAGAGAATTTAAAATAAAATCATTGCAATCATGTTTTTTATTCAAGGAGCTATCATGAATCTCTTCATAAATTTCTTCATCGCAATTTTCAGATTCACGAATCTCAAGCAAAATCTCATAAAGATAATCTAGTGAACTCAAATCACTAGGATTTGGTTCATCATAATTGGATCTCTTAAAAAGATTTGCAAGCGGATGAGGATCCATAGATCTTAGGTTCTCTATTTAGCAATAAATAAACAACTATTCCAACCAAACGAGCAAACGAGCCAAGTAAGACATCAAAGCAAACAAAAAGACGAACAAAAGAAGGGCGAATAAAACGACAAGGGTGAAGTGGGGGAGAGGAAAACGAGAGGCAAATGGCAAATAATGTAATGCGAGGGATAAGAGTTTGTGATGGGTACTTGATATGTCTTGACTTGTGTGTAGACTCCCCGGCAACAGAGCCAGAAATCCTTCTTGCTACCTCTTGAGCATGCGTTGGTTTTCCCTTGAAGAGGTAAGGGTGATGCAGCAAAGTAGCGTAAGTATTTCCCTCAGTTTTGAGAACCAAGGTATCAATCCAGTAGGAGGCTACACGCAAATCCCTCGTACCTGCACAAACAAATAAGAACCTTGCAACCAACGTGATAAAGGGGTTGTCAAACCCTTCACGGCCACTTGCAAAAGTGAGATTTGATAGAGATAAAAAGATAAATATTTTTGGTATTTTTATGATATAGATTGGAAAGTAAAGATTGCAAAATAAAATAGATCGGAAACTTATATGATGGAGAATAGACCCGGGGGGCAGAGGTTTCACAAGTGGCTTCAATCAAGATAGCATAAGTATTACGGGTGAACAAATTACTGTCGAGCAATTGATAGAAAAGTGCATAGTTATGAGAATATCTAGGTATGATCATGTATATAGGCATCACGTCCGTGACAAGTAGATCGAAACGATTCTGCATCTACTACTATTACTCCACACATCGACTGCTATCCAGCATGCATCTAGAGTATTAAGTTCATAAGAACAAAGTAACGCATTAGGTAAGATGACATGATGTAGAGGGATAAACTCAAGAAATATGATATAAACCCCATCTTTTTAACCTCGATGGGAACAATACAATACGTGCCTTGTTGCCCCTCCTGTCACTGGGAAAGGACACCGCAAGATTGAACCCAAAGCTAAACACTTCTCCCATTGCAAGAAAGATCAATCTAGTAGGCCAAACCAAACTAATAATTCGAAGAGACTTGCAAAGATAAAATATCATACATAAAAGAATTTGGAGGATATTCAAATATTGTTCATAGATAATCTTTATCATAAACCCACAATTCATCGGATCTCGACAAACACACCGCAAGAAGAATTACATCGAATAGATCTCCAAGAAGATCAAGGAGAACTTTGTATTGATATCCAAAGAGAGAGAAGAAGCCATCTAGCTAATAACTATGAACCTGAAGGTCTGTGGTAAACTACTCACACTTCATCGGTGATGTTATGGTGTTGATGTAGAAGCCCTCCGATCGATTCCCCCTCCGGCGGAGCACAGGAAAAGGCCCCAAGATGGGGTCACTCGGGTACAGAAGGTTGCATCACTGGAAATAGGGTTTCGTGGTGCTCCTGAATGTTTTCAGGGTATATGAGTATATATAGGCGAAGGAAGTCGGTCAGGGGAGCCACGAGGGCCCCATGAGGGTGGGGGGCACACCTACCCCCTGGGCGCGCCCTCCTACCTCGTGGCCTCCTCGTTTCTTTCTTGATGTCCACTCCAAGTCTCCTAGATTGCGTTTGTTCCAAAAATTACTCCTCCGGAGGTTTCATTCCGTTTGGACTCTGTTTGATATTCCTTTTTTGTGAAACACTGAAATAAGCAAAATAGCAACAATTTTGACTGGGCCTTCGATTAATAGGTTAGTCCCAAAAATAATATAAAAGTGTATAATAAAGCCCATTAAACATCCAAAACAGATAATATAATAGCATGGAACAATCACAAATTATAGATACGTTGGAGACGTATCACTGGATTCTAAAAATCGTTCGCGATTTCGCGTGTCACACGAAGGTTCGTCTTAACACAAACCATGTGATTGGAGAGGACAGGCTTCGACCCCCAAGTACATCACAAATACACCGGAGGCTAGTCCCTAGTCCCCATTGTCAAGCTCCTAAGGCTAAGTGAAAGCAGTAAAACTGAATAGTCTGATTGCCTGGTTTCGTTCCCGCACTACCGCCTCCGGGCACCAAGACGTTGGCTAAGGGTAACAGTGCAGAAAGAAAACACCTTTCGTGATGTTCACTTGGGGGCTGAAGCCGACGACTGGTAGCTTTCAGAACTGAACATACGGCCACACAGGAGTCAAAATTTAATCACTACAATATCAAATAAGTTCGTCGGGCGCATAATAAAGCATAAACCCCAGTCGGTACAAACTTTCAACAACTACTCAAGCATTACATTTTTCGAACACTGGACCTCTATCGCCCGTGCTCTGATCATCACCTATGCGAAGTACTGTTCAGGGCGGGCATGCTCCTTCCCCTGGGGCGGAGGACCAGTGGCCATCTCCATTGGACTAATCCTTGGACAATGAACCATGGTCTTCGCAAACACGAGCCTCGCCCCCTCAAGGCACACTGACCTCTGCACAGCGTCAATCCAGAGCGGCGCCTCCTGCAGCCTCTGCACATTATCAAAGTAGGTGTCTAGAAGGGGCTCGATCGGCCATAGGCTAACACAGAGGTCCTTCAAGGCCAGCTCGGACATCCGATGCATCTCCATCAACTACTTCATTTGATCGCTGAGGAGGGGAGGACGCTCGGAGTCCAGAAACTGCGACCAAAAGAGCCGATGCATGGAGTCCTCCTCATGAGTGACATAGTGCCTCGCCGCAGCCGCCACATTCTTCGGGATTTCGGCGAAGATGCCTGTGGAGCGCCAGACCCTCGTTAGCAAGACGAATTTGTTGCCTCTGAACACACTCTGCAGTAAATATTTCTAACCATTGGCAATTTGCATGGCTTGTCGAAGTTCCTCCCGGACACCTTGGGCGTCACTCCTTGCCTCCTGGAGCTCCTTATCTGCCTTGCATAGACGAGAGGATTGCTGCTCCCACCTCTTCTCAAGGGCCTCAAGCTTCTCAGTGGCATCCTGGAGCTCCCCTTGGACCTCGGTCACCCGAGACTCATGCTGCTCAGCAGCACGCTTGGCCTGCTCAAGCTTGGACACCGCCCTCTCAGCGGTTGTCCTCTTCTCGGCTGCCTCAGCCTCAACTTTCTTTAGGGCCTTCTTTAAACCCTCGACCTCGGCGACAGTTGCTGCAAGATCATCACAATAAAGGATTAGTAAATAGTCCGGCCAGTCACTATCCGGCAAGTACACATCTTCTTACAGAGCTTACCTTGCGCCTCGTCAAGCCGTTTGTTGACAAGGTCTAGTTCTTGCTCGAAAAGCTTGAGCTTCCGATCCATCTCTTCTAATGTCACAGCATTAGCATCCGTGGCCATGGACAACGCCTGCGTTAGCATCAAAAATGTCGACATTGTTAATCAACCTACTGAATTTGATCCTCTATAGGTCTCTTCGAGGTCCTGGCAGAGTCTTGGGGGCTGGTATATATGCATCCTACCTAAACTAACAAATATAACCGCATTATGAGGAAAGATCATTACTTGACTTACCTCAAAGCCTGTTAGAAGGCCTTGCACATCGTCGTTCAGTCCGGATTGGACGGACCGAACACTCTGCATAACCGCCCCCATAAGGGTGCGGTGCACTTCAATGATGACGAAGTTGCTCACCAACTCCTCCAGCATGTCTGGCCAGCCCACCACCCCCCATGCAGAGGTGTTCGGCGATGGCGTTGGATCCCCGGGACCCTCCCCACTCGGAGGAACATGTGCCGTCGAGGGCCTTGGAGGCTTGGGAGCAGTCGACGGAGGGGGTCCGGATGGCCCGGACTCTCTTCCCTCGTCGGCCAGGAGGGACGCCCCCTCCTGGTCTTCGGTGACCGAGGTGTTGACCTCGGCCATTACAGCATCTACCTCCCCCTCCGTGTTCGGAGGAGCAGGAGTTCTTTGGGACCGCGCCTCCTCAGCCTCTTCGGGGACCAAAGGAGGTGTGGACTGTGCCATAGACCCACTGTCTGCGAGCTCGGCGGGCGGAGATGTCCCTTCCGAGATTTGCTCGGTGGGGCGCTCATGTGGGGGACTACAATTCGGAGGGGTCTACCTTCAACTAAAACAAACTATTGAAAGCAGAACAGCTAAAAATACAGACACCTTACCCACTGGCAGGGGGCTTGATCCTGGATCCCTTCTTCGGGGGCTCCTCGGACGCCTCAGACTTCTTGTCGGCCGAGCTGTCAGGTATAACCGGCTTAGGCCGGTGTCGTCTCTTTGGGGCCATAGAAGGTTGGACCTCCTCGGCATCCTCGGATGCCGGCCTCTTTTTGGAGTGTGAAGACACACTCTCCTCTTCGTCCACCTCCTCCTCCCCATCCTATATCGATGAGGCCGTAGCATCTCTGGACTGGTTTCCTGGACGGATCCTGTGGTGGAGGCCCTCCCTGGCCTCCGGTTCCTCTTGCTTCTCCCCCTTCTTAGAGGGCGCCTTGTAGGGCACCACAACTAGCATCTTCTCCAGCTACTCTAATCAGGGCACCTCCGGCAGTGGCGTCGAGATGTTGATCTTCTTGGCCTTGGCGAGCCAGCCCTGCAGAATCCACATAACAAGGTTAGATCGAATCTCATGTAATGTGAATATCTGAATACTCTTCGAAGAGACATGCCACTCTCCTCCCTTGGGGAATTCGTGGCATTGAGACCGACGTCCTTCCCCTCAGCCGACCACTCCTTCTGGGGCTGGAATAGTTGGCCCCATATCTTCTCAGGAGTCATGCCGAAGAGGTGTCGCGCGGTGGCCGGATCCTCAGGCTCATGCTCCCACATGGGCTTCGCCCTCTCCTGGCAAGGAAGGATCCCAAGGTGGAGCATGATCTGGAACATGTCGACCAGCTTCGCGCCGGTCTCCATTACATTGTCGATGCACTTCTTCAACGCTTTGGTGTCAGCAACACATCCCCAGTCCAGACTCTTGGTGGTCCAGGATGCCAATCTCGTGGGGGGTCCAGATAGGAATGCGGGGGCCGCTCCCCATGCGGCCTCCCTCGGCTCGGTCATGTAGAACCACTCCTTCTGCCACATTCAGAAGGTGTCAATGAAGTGGCTGTCCGGCTAGTGGACCCGTGTCAGCTTGCTAATCATGGCCCCTCTGCAGTCCGCGTGCTTGCCGCCGACCACCTTGGGCTTCATCTTGAACACCTTCAGCCATAAGCCAAAATGCGGCTGGACCCGGAGGAGCGCTTCACAGAGAATGATGAAGGTGAAAATGTGTAGGAGGGATTTAGGGGCTAGATCATGGAAATCCAGCCCATAGTAAAACATTAGCCCCCGCAGAAAGGGGTGCAGAGGAAATCCAAGCCCCCTAAGGAAGTGGGGAAGAAAAACTACCCTTTCGCCCGGCTCTGGCGTAGGGATGATCTGACCCTCCTCGGGGGCTCGATGAGCGACATTGGCCAGCCAATAACTGGCCTCCTTCAGCTTCAGTATATCCTTGTTGGTGACGGAGGAGGCCTCCCACTTCCCATTGGCGCCAGATCCGGCCATGGTCGAAGCAGGTGAAGTGGGATTGGCTATGGAAGCAGGGTGACAGGGCGCTGGAGCTCTAAAGGATTGTGAGTGCAGAAGGAAGGAGAAGGCGTGGGATTTAGATTGTAGCCCCCCCCCTTATAGACTGTGAGCAGGCCAGAGATCCCTTTTTTCACGCCATTGGCCTCTCGACTTGCCGATATCTCCGCAACATTATGAGCGGGAATTGAAATTATTAACCATATATCCCGAAAGGCGGGACACGATCTCCACCTTGAGGGGACGTGTCAAGCGTGGCGTTAGCCCCGAACCATGCTTCGAGAAACAATAATTGCTTAGCTTATGCCCAGAAGAGACTCTTCATTGAAGGAGAAAAAGTTGTCAGATAAAGGTGGTGTATACGCTTGAGCAATTTTTATTGCAACCTTTGGCGTTAAGTAAAACCACCATTTCAGATTCCGGACATCACTTGGCGCCGAACTGGGGAAAGTCGTACTAGGGAACTCGCCCCACAAGCCGAATACTAGGCAGATGGATAGATAACGGATATAAGTCTTGGTGTTGGAGGCAAGTTTGGGGGCTAGTGAGGGAGTCATGGACTAAGGGCTCCTCAGGGCGACGGCCCATTATACATGGGCCGGACTGGTGAAGTCGTACTATGATAGCAGATCTATGAAGCCGTGGTGTGCCCTTCATGTCAAGAAGGCATAGGATCTCTTTGATTCCTAATTGTAATCTATGTTCGGTAACTCTAACCCTATCGGTGTCTATACAACCCTCCAGGGTTGCAGTCATTAGGGGAGAGCTATCTTCATCCCCCGTAGCTCAGGGTTTAGCTCATGCTGATCTTGAGGTAGATCTACTTTTTAAACCACGTTATACAATCTATACAATCAAGCAGGACGTAGGGTTTTACCTCTTCGAGAGGGCCTAAACCTGGGTAAACACTGTGTTTCTCGTCCCTTGTTACCCATCGTTCCTAGATCCACAGCTCGGGACCCCCTACCCTGAGGTCTGCCGGTTTTTACACCGACAACACCCTTAATGTGGATCTCAAGTTTAAGTCGGCCAGACAGTACCTCCATCTTTCAATGAAGAGCGACGTAAGGCTCGTCGCTGCCCAGCCGGAGCCTCTTCCCCAACGATGTCGTCCACCGCAACAGCTCGACGTCCCTTGTAACAGCCTCATTTTTGGCCCTTGTTTTTCTTTTTTTCTGAGGTTTTTGCCTGAGTTTTCTTTTTCCGTGGCTTTGGGGTCTGGAAACTGAAGAAGATGACCTCTTCTTTCTTTCCAGAGTGGCTTGTCATACCCAAATCTTTCCCTAGACCTTGTCATTTCCACCTTGGACGAAATCCCAATATTCTTTTTATTTGGAATATTCCTTTTCTATTAAAGGAATTATCCTTTTTGCCCTATGTTGTGAAGCAACATATATTTCCCTCACTCCTAAAATTCCCAAATAATTCTCATAAATTGTTTGGGTCATATCTTGATCAATTATGGAAAAAAAAATTCATTTCCATGTTCAAAAATAATCCTCAAATAAGTCATTTCCTATTATGCCCTAAATGGCACATTATGAAGCAAGTGCTATTTTCCTTTGCCTAGTTGACCTCAAACCTCTTGGATATCTTTTCCTGTACATATAATTGCCACATGCCAAAATACAACCTCATTTGCCTAGTAGTCATTTAATTATGATTTTCCAAAGTTTCTGTCCAGAAAGAAACTTTGTGAAGGAGGTACAAGCTAGGCATATCCAAATGAGTTGTCATTTTGCATGATCCTTCATATCATCATATCATAGCCATCCACCAAAGTAGAGCTCATGTCATGCCCCCATGTGAGCTCATCTTTAGTTTTTTGATTCTGTCCAAATTTTCAGTCTGTGAAGCAAGTATATTTTATCTTGCTCCATTATGGCTGCAAACTTTTCTAGGCCTTCTATTATCCATATAACCTATCTCCACCCATGTTGGGCACATTTAATCAAGCCATTATTCCTCTAGAATTTTTGCAAGTTTCTGTCCAGAGGAGATGTTTGTGAAGCAAGTACCATTTTGGCTTTGCCAAATGGTATGAGACTCTTTGAGCATCTTCATAAGACCAAATGACTCTGCCTTGCCCAATTTGAGCTCAAGTTGATACTCCATGTGAGTGCATCATCATGATCAAGTTTCTGGACCATTTTGGTCAGTTGCAAAGAAACAATGTTAAACCTTGGTCCATTTCTCATTAAACTCTCCAGGATTATAGTCCTTCTTAAGCTAATCACCCCAGACAAACTCTTTGGCTCCAATAAGGTTCCTGTTGATCACCAGTGCACGTTCAAGTTTACTGCAGTAAACTTCAGATGTTGATTACCATTTAACCAGAGCATTTTTCATTGATCTACCACCGCAGTTGAAACCTCCCCTGGGAGAACTTACCACTAGACAACACGTTCTAGCCTTTGGCACTTTCTCCTCGCCAGCTCACGTGGTGAACACCTCTCTTGCATGCCATGGACACGAGCTAAATGGTTTCTTGCTCGGCCCCCTTCCCCTCTCATCGTCTTCGCGCAAATGAGCGTGTCTAGTGTCTTGCTCTCGTCGTCGCCACTCCCTGGACCCCTCTCCCCCTCCGGCAGCTTCCTCACTGACGCTCGCCGCCGCGTGCCCACGGGCGAACAGTGGGCATTTAGCTCTGTTCGCTGTTGTCTTCTTCCTCCACGTGCTCTGTTGGCCCCCTGTGCCCCATGGGCTTCTCCGTGTGCCTCGTCGTCGTCTACTCCCAAGTCCATGCGTGAGCACATGCGTCCGCGGCGACGCGAGCTCGGCCTCTCCCTCGTCCGGCTATAAGTAGCCCTTCCCTGCACCGCTCGAGCACTCCAAGATCTTCTCCTCACCCCCAGCAGCCTCCCCAATCTCTTCGTTGAGCCCTGGAGCCTCTGCTCGCTGCTCTCTGTCGCCATGGCTGCCGCTCCCCTCCGGTTAAATCCGGGCAGTGTCGACCCCCTTCCTCCTTATAGCCACCACAAGCGAGCCCCTTTGACCCCCTAGAGCCGCCCTAGCATGCACAGTCCCCCTCCAATGGCCTCTAGCCGCAAGACCCATCGCCGCCCAAAGATGCTGTCCGCTGTGGCCGCAACTCCACTGGCTGCACTCCTCCGCAGGTGCTCCTCTCGTCGCCTTTAGGTGCGGGGCGTCGCCCTGAGCTCACCGGTAGTCGGAGCACAGCAAACAGTGGCCGGAACCGGCCGGACGGGCGCCGGAGCCGCGCTCCTCCCTATGCCCCGTCGGGCGAGCGCGAGGAAGGAGACGAAGTGATGCGGACCATCCCTCGACTACCCGCGCCGACACTCCATCACCACCGCAAGCACCGAGAGGACCAATGACAAGAGCGCGTGCACGCACCATCGAGACCGAGGTGACTCTCTCCTCTTCGAGTTTCGGTCAGATTCGCATGAGAATTGGGTTCTACCTCATAAAGACTTGTTATGCATTCTAGGATACCAAGGAGATGATCATGTGAAGGAGAAGGTGAAGATTCGAGCATCCATGGAGCAAGAGAAGGGAAGAGAGGCCAAGAAGATTGAAGGAGAGAAGCTCCTGGAGACCCCAGGTGCCCGGACGGAAGGACCCCGGGTGCCCGGACTCGAAGACGCGGGGAAGGCCAAGCCCCCTAGACAACCCGGGTGCCTGGTAATCTCGGCCCCGGGTGCCCGGCCACCGCCTGGGCCTCGCCCCAACCCCAACCGGGTGCCTGACCGCCTCCCTGGGCCGCGCCCAGCCCACCTCCGGGTGCCCGGGCCCTGAACCCTGGGTGCCCGGCCTGCCCCGCCCAGCCGCATGCGGCCGCCCTGGGTGCCCGGGACTAAACCCCCGGGTGCCCGGCCCTCCTCCCTCCGGAGCCCTTGACCGGTCGGGGTGCCCAGCCGGTTTTACCCCGGGTGCCCGGACTCCTCCTCCGTGGTTACACGTTTTAAGGACATTTTGGTCCATTTGTACCCCTCTTCTCCAAGTTTTGTCCCAAGCCTTTATATACCTAGCTCATTTGGAAGGTTAGGAAAGTATTTTAGATCACCAACGAGAGCTTTGCTCCTTGTATCCCCTCCTCTTGGAGATCAAGCCCCCACCTAGGGAAGAATCCTTTGGATTGTCAAGGCCTCCTCTTGGAGAAGATCGTCATCAAGAACTCACCTAGTGGGAAGAACTTACCTAGTGCTATTTTCCTTGAATTGTTCATGTAATCTTGTGGATCTAAAGTATGCTACTCTAGTGGATGTGATATTTGGGTTTGTTTGTGTGTTTTGTGCCTTGTGTTCTTGAGTGTTCTTCCTCCTTTTCCCCCTCCAAGTGTGAAAAGATCCCCTCTAGGGTTTCACCCTACAACATCTTGGTATCATGAGCAAGGTTGATTCACATCTTGGAGTCCCATCCCCCCATTTGCTAGCTTGATTTTGTTGTTTTTCGTCCAAATTCAAAAAAAACCACAAAAATAGCCCCAAAAAATTTTCTTGCAATTTGTTGGATCTTGTGAGATTTGGTTGTTTTGGTCCATGGATTTTATGTTTGGCAAGTGGATCTAGCCCCTCCCCAACAATCCCCACCCTTCCCACCACGAAATCCTCGAAATCTTGCATTTCCCCCAAATTTTCCGCCCAAATCGGCGACCACCGGGTACCCGCACCCCTGGCCATTTCCCCCTAACCACCCCGGGCACCCGCACCTCCCACCCTTGGGTGCCCCCCCTCCCCCCCCCCCCCCCGAATCAGCCCAACACCCCCACCAATTTGACCATAACTTCCAACTCCCAAGTCCATTTTTTGTGTTCTTTAGCTCGTTTGGAAGCTCTTGACATCCCCCCATACACTCATCTCATTACCACCACCATTAGCCTCCATCCAAAAAATAATCACAAAAACACCCACCTTCCGCATTTGACCGATTTTGAGTTGCAATTTCCGTTTCCTAAGGTGTTTCGGCTACTTAGGAGCGTGACATCGTTATCACCATCATCACCTCGGAGTCATCTTCACCGCTAACCGTAAGAAAGAACGGTAACCTCGACGACACTTACTTCTTACCTTGCTTTCGCATTGATAGACCGAGCCATTTTGCGTTGCTTACCCATCGAGACTAGCAAGTTGAGAATTGCCGGGCCACGCTATTGTGCACCATAGTGATCGTGCTACCATCTTTGTGCCATAAGTATCTCCCGTGCATATCTTTTATACTTATCTCATATCATACTCGGCTCGAGCATCAAGCATAGAAAAAAAGAGAGAGAAAAAGACAAAAAGCTTTTAAGCAAAAGAGGAGCAAGAAAGAGCTTGTAAGCAATAGCATTGAGCCATTTGCATAGTTATATCATCTTGGTCATCGCATACATAGCATAGTTGGGATTGAAGACGACACGTTTCTCTCATAGGGTGGTGCACAAGCGTATCTTGCCCATTTGAGCAATCACGATAGCGTCTCTCTAGCATTCGCACAACAAGAGCATTTTCCGTGGTTGCACATTTTGATCTCACTCCTTGGTTGTGCGGATCCCATCTATCTTCTGTGCGTGTGTTCCTAGTGATATCTTTGGGTTTGATCTATTTGCTTTACTTGCATTTTTGTGAATCTTCTCAACCTTATCGATATCTTGACTAACATTTGCTTGAAATTTTTGCCACCATCCTAACCTAGCTCCTCCATAAGCCTCTTATTTGTAGGTGTGAGTAACAAACCCGGTTCCAATTCTCCTATAGTGGCATTACATTGAGTGACACTTGTTATATCCTCAATCCTCGGAGAAGGTAACTTTGGTATTGTTCTCTCATTTTCCTACTCACCCCACTTGGTTATGATGGATAGGCCAAACTCATCGTCGAACCCACTTTTCAAGGAGCAAGGTGATGATTCTGGCTTCGTCTCCAAGAACCACTTCTTCATCACGCAACGAGCGCTTCATCAAGAAAGTGAAGCATTGGGTGAACGCTTGGAGCAACTCGCCTCCTACCTTCGTCAATCGGAAACAAGGAACCGCGACTACATAGATGCCAAGTTCACCACACAAATGGAAGAGCTCCACAACATGATCGTGCGACTCCCGTCTTCCTCAACCGCTTCTTCAAGATGGCGCCACTCAAGTCACCGTACAAGTCGGCAATCTTCGGACTACTCCTCTTACGATGCAAGTCCTCCACGAGCTCGCTTTCCTCAACGTGATCATCCTTAAGATCACCAAGCTCAAGAAAATCCATTCCATGGCAATGGTTTACAAGACCGAGTTCAAGCACGTGAACGGATGCGACACCAAGCGCAAGAAGCAATGGAGCAAGAGCAAATACCTCTACAAGCGCCACATCAAGTACCTAAAGAAGATGACGCCATCCGTCAAGCACAAGCACTCGAAGCACAATAAGCACTACGCGAGGCCACTAGAGCCGTTGAAGACCACAACCGCCAAGTGTGAGAACAAGAGGAAGCTCTTCGGCACGAGATACAAGAAGAAGCCACCCGATGCGAAGAGCAACAAGAAAGGCGCAACCAAGCGCATATTCCTCGTCCTCCTCCAAGACAAGAGCGACACCAAGCAGAACAAGTGCTTCAAGACCCTCCTCCATCCCAAGAGCGACCTCGCGAGGAATGAGCATTTGAGGACCTTCCTCCACGGCAAGAGCGATATCAAAACCGCTACCATGATGAAGAACTCCGCTAGGGCAAGCTCAAGTTCACCATGCTCAAGTTCTCCGGAAGCAATGATCCCGAAGAGTATCTCTCATGGGCCTTGAAGGTGGACAAGATTTTCCGCCTTCACAACTATGACAAGGAAAAGAAGATCGCCATGGCCTCCCTCGAGTTCCAAGACTACATCCTCATTTGGTGGGAACAAGTGACTGAGCGACGACATACAAGAGGCGAACCACCCATCACAACTTGGGAAGAAATGAAGGAAGTCATGAGAGCCCGCTTCGTGCCTACTCACTACACCCGTGATCTCTTCAAGAAGTTGCAACTCCTCAAGCAAGGCACGAATACGGTGGAAGAATACTACCAAGAAATGGAGATTGCCATGATACGAGCTAATGTCAAGGAAGATGACGAGCAAATAATGGCACGCTTCTTGAACAGCCTCAACCAGTGAATCAAGCGGATTGCCAACTTCCAACCATACTCAAACCTTCTCGAGTTAGTTCATCAAGCGACCAAGGCCGAGCGACAAGTGCAAGATGACTTCAAATACGCCAAGTACTCGTCCAAGACCTACGGCTCCTACTCGCAAGCTCCCGTGACTTCGACACCTCCTACCTCAACTAGAGCATCACCAAGTACTGGTGACAAGTCAAGTTCCAAGCAAGTTGCGCCTTCCTCGACTCGTCCTCCGACAAGCACCTACAAATCCAAGACTCCTTCATCTTTGGCGCCTACCGAGGACCCCGTCAAGACTAGTTCATTCAAGTTCTTCACATGTGGCGGCCGAGGACACAAGTCTTTCCAATGCACCAACAAGCGAACAATGATCTTCAACGATGATGGCACATACGACTCGATGAGTTAAGAAGAAATGGAAGCCATTGAGCACGTGGCCATGCACCGGCACGTGAACAAAGATGAAGATGGTCAAGTCTTTTGTGACAACGATTCAAGTCCCTCTCTCGTGGTCTCCAAGGTCTTGATGCTCCAACACCACCAAAACGAAGACCAACGGTGCCACATCTTCCACACCAAGGCCGGAATCAATGGGCGCTCTGTCAAGGTCGTCATCGACGAAGGTAGTTGTCACAACTTGGCAAGTGAAGAGTTATGTTCCAAGTTGCAATTGGTCAAGAAGAAGCACCCTCGTCCCTACAAGGTGCAATGGCTAAGCGGCTCCGACACTATTCACGTGGAGCACATGATGCAAGTTTCTTTCAAGATTGGCGCCTACGAGGACACCCTAGAGTGCGATGTGGTTCCTATGTCCGTGTGCCACCCTCTTTTGGGAAGACCTTGGCAATTCGACCGCGGCGCCATCCACAATGGACGAACCAACCACTATAGCTTCAAGATGAAAGGCACGGAGTATGTGCTTCGACCAATGCCACCAAGCCAAGTGATCGCCGACAAGCAAGCTTCCACCCATCATGGAGAAACTAGTGAGAGAGTGCACCACCAAAAAGGAAGTGAGAGCCGCAAGCCAAAATTGAGCGCCTCTTCGCGAAGAGAGAAAAACTTAGTCCTCCTAGCCACTAAAAGAGAGATGAGAGAAGTGCATGAGAACCCATCGAGTGTCATCACTACAAAAAAATACACTTCCGTGATGATACGCGTTTGTCACAGTAGGTCGCATTTTTTGTCATGCATGTACATCCATGAAAAATTTATGACAGAATCAAGATAGTCATACCTGTGCTGTCGTAGAAGTGTTCCATGACATTACCAAAATTATCATCACGGAAGTGTCCACTTCCATGATGATAAATCGCGCTTCACAGAACTGCTTTCGTCAAGGGTGACCGACACGTGGCATCCACCGTAACGGAACGCCATTAAGCTATCGGGTCGGGTTTTGGATCCGATAACCCGTTAACAGCCCCGACCAATGGGGATTTTCCACGTGTAAAATCATCATTGGCTGGAGGAAACACGTGTCGACTCACCGTTCGGATAGATGTCATCCTCTCATTCGACCGAAGGCGCCTATGATACGGCGACATGTGGCATGGCCCAACAAAGGCCCATTCCTGTGAAAAGGCCGGCCCATTTGACTTGGTCAAAAGGTGGCGGGCCGGCCCACGAAAAGCCTGTTAATGGCCTATTCGCATATAGCCCATTTACAGCCTGCTAACCCAGGGCCCATTATGCCCTATCCGAATTAGGCCCAGTAGCGTCATCTGGGCCGTCCAATATGATTCAGCCCGTTTTAACTTCCGGCCCGTGTGTGGCCCATGACTTCTTTCGGCCCATATGAGGACCTTTGTAACTCTTGGCCCATTAACGGCCCGTGGTGAAACTGGCCTGTAATGAACAGTGTATCACTTTATACCCATTAACGTCCCATTATTCCATTGGGCTGTTTCCAGCCCAAGTTATCTTTTGGCCTTCTCAGGGCCCATTGATTCTTGGGCTCATTTGCAGCATTCGGTTACATATGGCCCGTTACTGTCATTTTCTGCTTGTGGGACAAATTCAGTCCATCGTTACAGTCGGCCCATTTGCGGACCGTTAATATGTTGGGCCGTTTTCATGTCAAAATAACCCGTTGGGCTGTTTTCATAGAGTTATCAAATACGGCCTATTACGGCCCGTTATGGTCCACGAATAGTACTGCCCATGATTAGCGAAATGATGATACGCCCCGTAGAAGGCCCATGGATCCTATGACCCGTATGAGGCCCATGGATAGTATGGCCCGTAGAAGGCCCATGGACCCTACGGCCCGTAGAAGGCCCATTGATCCCTAAGGCCCGTACAGAAGACCGATGGATCCTATGGCCCGTATAAAAGGCCAATGCTCATACGGCCGAACGAAGGCCGATGGATCATACGTCCTGCAGGAGGCCCATGGTTAAAATAGTCCGTGTGTTGCCATGATTGTTTTGGCCTAGTTACCAAAAATAGGCTATTGTGGCCACTAGAAAAACACAAAAAAAGAACTGCAGTGACTACAAGCAAACAACTAAACAAGACAATAAGGAAGTAAATAAGCAAGCAATTAAGGCTAGCCTATTACCGCTATTACACATATTACATCTACTGGGCATCAAAGTTCGCCACTAGTGCAAATATAGGGAACAAAGCAGCATATTACATACACTTGGCCGTCAAAATTGGCCACCAGTGCAAATAAACGCGGCAGCAAAACAAGAGCATAAGTGAAACAACTTCAGAAGAGCTCAAGAAACGTTATCCTGGGTATCCACCATGCTGGCAATAAGCTTAGCAAGCTGATTAGCTTTGTCCTATTTGGCGCTAAAATCCTACAACGCTTGCTGTTGCACCAGAAAGTATGCATCTGAATGCTCCAGGGACTTCTGCAGTCCTTCCGCTTCTTGTAGCGGCACAGCTGATCGATGTCTTTTAGCTTGTAGTTGAGACTCAAGAAACCGAGCTGATTCAGACAGTGAGTTTGAATAGCTTGTGCAAGCGGTAGTGGCCAGTAACTCGAACACTAAACCAAGACAGGACTTTGGGGTTGTCTCGCTGTCTTCAAGATAGTCTTCCTTAGCTGTTTTATCAGCTTTGTTGGAGACCAACAAGGATGTGTCACTATCCTGAACCTTATCTGCATTACTTCCTTTACCATTGCTTAATAAGGCACTCTTCCCCAATATTCTGTCAGCATTCTAAAATAAGAACAAGCAGACACATAACAAGTTTAGCATGTACTAGTATATGAAACTCATTTCGGTGAACCAGATCATTAGTAAGGTGGACAGGATTAAACTACCAAGTCTTCTATTGCCAAGTACTAGTACATAATAAAAGCATCAAACAAACATATATCTATGTCCTATGGTCACTGCATTGTCTTGCCAAATCAAAGTAGAGACACGGTTCAAATCATATCAGTTCAAGACAAAGCAGTAGTGAAAGAATACAAAGCGTGGGAAACTACACGGCACAACAAGATTTCAGATGGGTACCGCGGGTCTACATGTACAACAACACTATTGGCTCTGTTGTGATGCTAGTAATGTGCATGATATGAAAGTCAATAGTATACACAATTGAAATTGAAATCAAAAGAGCTATTGATAAGAGCAAACCTGTTAAAGAAACATGCGTGAACATACCTGCCGTGCCATTGGAGTTTCGATTGGATCCTTCAATTTCAAAATAAGTTTGTATGAGTAAATACAATGATACAAGAGCAAAGCAATCATAGTTAAAAAAAGGCGCGCCTAAGCAAGCGCTTAAGCGCGCCTAGGCTCTAGGCATTGGCAAAACGCATTGCGCATAACTACGCTTAATCTGTGCAGAACTGCGCATAAGCATGCGCTTTGGTCAGTAAAGTGCAAGGCGGTGGCAAAACGCACAATTAACTCCTAGTGCTTTTTTGAACTATGATAGCAATGGAATCTTAAATTAGAACAGTTGTTCTTCAGGTTTAGGCACTGGTTCTACATGAACAGAGTATAGTAAGACGCAAGAATATAATACTTTAAAATAGAAATTGATCTCATAGACCTTACCACATTCTTGGTTCGGGACCAGTACAGAACAAGGCGTTCCCAGTCATCGTCCAGTAAATGTGTCTCAGGAGAATGTAAGGGAATTTGATGAGTTTCTTTGCCGGTGAAGTACGTTTTCTTCAGGTAATTCCGATACTTCCACTAAGCATTTTTGAAGATAGCAGAGGTATTAGCACAGGTTACCTCATCCTGAGTTTCCAAATCGGTCCTTCTCTATAGAGAAAAATGGGAAAATTTGCTGCATTGTAACCATCATGGAGGTAGGATGTATGGGACGAAGCAAAGTAATTGCCATGAATAACATTACTTACACATAACTCCTGGACAAACACCTGCAACTGGCATTTTCCTTCATCTTCAGTATAATATTTCCAAGATGGGAAGATACGCACATACGATTTAACAACATCAAATGCGATAGATGCTAAACTACGACTGGCTAGTTGTGCTTCCTCCACGAGAATAGGCGTACTAACTGGTGGAGCTGGGGTTCGCCGTGATAGTACTGGCCCTTTGGGCACTGGAGCTGCCTTACTAACTGCTCTTGTTTGGGAGCTCTGTGGTGGAGATGGTGCTGTGTCAACAGGAACTGGGTTACTATCGGCTGGGGTTGGGGTTAGATTGGGTGAAGCTGGTTCTCTGTCCATCGCAGTAGGGGTACAATCTGTGAGAGTTTGGATTATGTGTGGTAGGGCTGGTTCTTGTGCATGTACAACCAGGGTACTATCTCCACCAGTAGGTAGCACTGTTTTATTTGAAGACCGTGTTTTTATTCCGCTAGATACTGGCATCACCCGCTCCAATTCAAATGGCTGATAAACAGGAAACATAGTTGAATGTACAGACATTGTATGAGAGATAGATGCTATAGATAGTGTGGAAAAAAGAGGGCATGAAATAGTTGACATGTATATTGTTTAACTAAAACGGATAGCATGACATAATTTCACATATATGATGTCTATCTAAACTGGATGGCATAGCATAACAAAATTCAAAGATATGATGAATAACAAAACAGGATCGCATGACATAATTCACCTACATGTTATCTAAGTAATCAGGATAGCATCATTTAATTCACATATGTGATTTATATGCTAAACAAAGGGCATTCGATATGATGTCTGAACTAAGAACATGGTGTTGAATATTGTGTATATGATGTCTAAACTATGCAATGCAAGACACCGTATGCATGATATCAGCAGTATAACCGTGCCAAGTTAGAGCATACACCTCAGTAGGGGAATAGGACTGGTCATCTGTCTCTGAATCCATCTCCGAGGAGCTATCGGGACCTAACAAGAGTTCTGCTTCGACAGGTAGCACTGTCTACTCTGAAGGCCTTGTTTTCACTCCAGATTTTTCCAACTCCCACCCAAATGGCTGATTCACAGGAAGAGTAGTTTAATGTACAAACATTGTCGACAAATGGAAATGTAATGAAGAAAAGGATGGGCAAGATATCATTCAAATATATGATGCCTAGTTAATAGGATGGCATTGCACATTTCACATATATTATGGCTGGCTAAAAGACATGAGACTACATAATTCCCATATATGATATAGAAACTAAACAGGTGGCATTACAGAACATGTCTAAACTAAGCAGATGACATATATGATGTCAAAAGTAGGCACTGCAAGGCAACATGTGCATGATACGACTAACATCATCATGCCAAGGTAGAGCAAACACCTTGGGTGGTAAATAGGAGTGGTCAGTGGCGTCTGAATCCGCCTCAGAACAGATATCTTCCTCTGGATTACAATTTGGAGAGGGGTGGGGAGGGTTTGCCATTGAATCCACCATGGAGCGATGTCCGCATGACATTGTATTGCCGCGCAAAACTCTTCTCTTTTTCTCTACATGTTCAGCATGACTGTGTACAATATCTGACATGCATACAAAAAAATATGGTGAGATTATGTAAGGAGAGCATGCAGAAATTTAGAGTGATGGTAACAACCAGTGGATGGATCAAAAAATAATGATAGCAGGCTGATGATTGCTTTAAATTAATAAAAAGACAGATGATGATTGCCTTACTATTTGTTTCCCACCCAAGATGAACAACATAGGCATACCCTAGGTGAACCAGATATTAGATAGACATACTATTCATTGTTGCCTCGATATGTGCCCCACAACTAAACTAGAACTCAAGTTTGAACATGAATTTGGACCTGAGTTGGGAGTCCAAGAGCTGAACAGGACGATAAAGTAGCAGGTAAGTTTAAGCAATGCATAACATAAGTAGAAACAAAAGAGTGTGACCTCTCTTGTGGACCCGTGTACTCCTCAGGTTCATCTGCTGAGTCAATGATGGTGATGCCGTTGGGGTGCGTGCCGGCGGCAGGGAAGGAGATCTGAGGCGGCGAAAGACGGTGAGGAGTCGTGATGTCTGGTTTGGTGGATGCTTCTATCGATGGAGCAGCTCAGGTGACGTGGACGACGTCGCGGCAGGAGCAGGACAAACCACACAAAGTTCCCTTCGACACGTACTTGTAACGGAAGTAATTCTGTAAGGGCTCATTTGGCTTGCATGATTCCTAAAATGCAGGGATAGGAAAAACACCGGAATAGGATAGGAAAATGCACATGGTAAACAGAGCATGTGTAAACACAGGATTTCTATCAACTTCGGTGTTTGGTTTACAGGAATTGGAAGAGCATAGGAATGCAAAGAAACATGGCCAAAATAAAGAGAAACCATATGAAAGCGTGTACAGTTAGAATGTTATTCTGGCACTAATGCACTTGGTCTTGTTTTCATGCATAGGATTTTGAAAAGTAGGTCCAGGTGGATGTTTTGCTTCATTCCTTTCAACAAAATGCATTTATAATTGAATAGTAGAGTGCCATTGGAAAATTCCCTATTGTTATGTTTTTCCTTTGAACCAAAATAGCCCTAATGGATCAACGTGAATGTATAGTAAAAAGTGACGCAACAAGTGTACAACCTCTTTGCCGTAGCTGTATCGACCTCAGCATCATTGGGTTGGTCGCTAAAGCAGCTGAGGCAGAGGTGGCTGTCGGAGGTGTGGAGGAAGATCTGAGGAATATATAGACGGTGTCTAGGGCACTGCTCTATTGTGATGGATCGTTCTGTCGTTGGAGCAGCTCCGGTGAGCCGTAAGACATCAAGGCTGAAACAGCACAAGACATACATCGTCAATATCAAGTGGGATTCTAATAGCATCTCCAATAGATGATGAAAAATGGATGTAAAATTAACATCACCAAAAACCACCTGACTACAACAGATGAGGTAAAAACTGTTGACTCTGAACTTAACTGTCGAAACAGAAATTAACTTTGGAATCTGAATGCTACTGTCGAAACTGAACGCAGTGGTAGCAGAGAGACACTTGACATGTAGTTTAGGGAGGGCCTGCAGTTCATCTTCAACCTGCACACCCCTGAGCCGCCTACCACCACCGTCCGAATCGCCGGCCCCAGCGCCGCCTCGCCGCCCCGAAACAACTCGCCACCGCCGCCCCGGCCAGCCATCTAGCCCCCCCCCCACCCTGAACCCTAAGATAGATAGTGGGGTACCTCTCCGGCGAGCCCCCATCCCCGTTGCGGGTGGTTCTTCCTTAACTCCGGCGAGCCCCCCCCAACCCCTGAAAATCGACTGACCCAAAAGTTGATTCAGTCGACTGAAGTGTGGCTTAATCGAAGCAGAGCAGCAGCACGAGCGAGGGGGAGAGCAGCAGCAGCAGCTGGGCGAGCAAGCGATCGAGCGAGAGCCGGAGCAGCAGCAGCATCGTGAGCGAGCGAGCGAGAGCCGGAGCAGTAGCAGCAGATCCGGCTGGTATGGCCGCCGCCGCCGAAGGGGCCTTGCACTGGGGGAGAGCCACCCTGGAGATGTCGCCCACGGCGCCGGCTTCAAGGTAGCCACTCCATGGGGGTGCGGGATGGAGCACCGTCGGTGCCGGGAGGTCGAGTTAAGGAGAAGGTGCGATGCGATGAGTGTAAAACCTCTTTGGTGGCGCCGAGTAGGCCTCGGCTTCGTCCGAGGAGTCGGTGAGGATGTTGCGGTTCCGATGGAGCAGGTTAAGGCGGTGTTGTGGGGATGGAGCAGCCGCGATAGACGAGGCGATCATCGGAGCAGCTCCTTGGAGGTGGAGGATGGGGCGGCTGAACCGGCGGGACGGCGAGATGGACGACGGATCCTCATCCGGGGACGTGGACGAGGGACGTCAAGCTGTTGCGGTGGACGATGTCGTCAGGGAAGAGGCTCCGGCTGGGCAGCGATGACGTGGCGGACGGAGGAGGGTGGGGTTTCACGGCTGGAGCGGAGAGGTTATGGCTGCCTGGGATTTAGAATGGCAAAAAGGGGGCGATGGGAGGGGGTGAAGCATGACTTAGGGACGCACTTGTCCAAAATGTAGGGTGTGTTACAAAAGTACCCCCCACCGATTTGAACTAGCGGCCCTTTCGGCTCAGGGTTAGAAGGGGGATTTCGCGTGTCGGGATTTGGCAGCTGGAGGGAGCTTTTGCGCGCGTTGTAATTTCGGGATAGCAAGGCGCGGGTTGTGAAGGCGCCAGTTTTGGGAGCATGATATCTGAATTTTTGGGATATAACAAGACGCGGGTTGAATTTTAGGGACAAGCCTAACGTGTAGTAATATTGTACTTGTACGTACCAAATCAATTCGCACTTCCCTCAACCAAAAAGAAAACGAAAAAAATAAAACTATTCACACCATACAAAGAGAGAGTCTTGCCCCGTTTTACTATACAAATGCTATTCAAAGCTACTCCCTCCTTCCATCTGTATAGGGCCTAATGCGTTTTTCGATGCTAACTTTGACCAAATATTAGAGCAATGATATATGACATGCAACTTACACAAAGCACACCGTTAACTTCGTTTGTGAAAGGTTCTTTCAATGATATAATTTTCACATTGTGCATGTCATGTACTATTAATCTTGTCAATAGTCAAAGGCGGTCTTAAAAATCTCATTACGCCCTATATAGATGGAAGGAGGGAGTATGAATCCATGTTATGTCCGATTAATTTTTTTCGCTTTGCTGTATAATGCATGTAACCTACTCATACCAACATTTTAGTGAATTCCAAATGTCTATACTACCGCTGCAATTCAAACTAAATTTGAATTCGATTCTCTATTTCAATAAGAATCTACAATCATGATTGTTGCCAACTTCAACCATCATTCGTGTATTACCTTAATAACACACCACATGATTACTATAGAGATAGATATGAACTATGTGTACTACATGAACTCGAATTCTATTTTTTGAATACACTTGATGTTGATTCCAAATAATAGCACATTTGATGTACAAACTATATATTCATAATCTAAACCATGTTCCATACGTACACCGTGTTTATCACACAAAGTATAGTGCCCCGCCCCCTACATTATGACAAGTATTTAGACCTGAGTTGCAAAAGCCACACATTACCCCAAATTATAGTCAATGTTGTACATTATGATATCTTCTTCAAGTATCCGTATCCACCTTTTTATAATGAATTATGATCTTTATTTGTCTTTTACACCTTCACGATCCTCTTCTATTTGTAGCTAGCTAGTGCTAACTTTCTATCGTGCATGCACACGCCCGCCCCCCTCACACACCCTTAGCGTCCCCTCCATCGCGCACGTTCATTATTTCTCTGTAGCTCGTCCACCAGCGGTGTGTGTAGGCCCCCGGCTCCTTCTTTCTGGCACACACCGGTCGATATACCTCTCTAGCCAAGTGTGCCTACAACAAACACATATATACTTCCCCTCTTCTCTTCTCACCGTCCATGCCCCCATATGTCCAATACGATTCCATGCAGGTGCACACTCCCGCCCCTCTTTTCATTAGTCACATGCTCGCACACTCCTCCCCCTCGACATGGTAGGCCTCTCGCACCACCTCGTAGCCACACTCTCTCCCCCTGTCTGCCTCTCTGGACCTTATTTGCTTCTAACACATGCAGGCGTGTATATGAACTGATCTGCCTACATATATCCATGTCGACTATAATTCATTTTCACCAAGCACCAATACACTTACCTTGCTAGTTATGTCTCTCCTTTTCTCGGACACACGGCGGTTGATCTTCCTATGTAGTTACGCATGCTTACCACAACCATATCTTCTCCCCTCATCATCCTTGAATACCTCCCGACCCGTCTCTCACACGCATGTGCATAGACAGACAGACATCCCCCGCCCTCTCTTATTTTTATTGCACTCATACCCTCCGTTTGTCTAGCACGCCTCTCCCACCATTTGTGAGACGCCACTACACCACCAACCCTCTAACGCTCTACCTTTGTCTTTTTCCCAACCTTATTCCTCTGCTACACATATCCATGCATGTCGATCAATCTCCCTCAATACATAGTTAGGTCTGTCTCCTTCCCTAGACATATACTAGTCGACCGGTCTCTACCCCCCCCCCACCCACACACACACACCGATAGTCGAACGTTGTAGGTAGGTATCCATGCCACAGAGAAGAACTGCACCTCTGCCCTCTCAAATTCCAGTAGGCCAGCCGCCCTGTATCTTTGACATGGGCAAACACAAATTCGATGGCACTCTTTATCGATCGCGCAGCCACACACTTCATCCCTGTTTTCAAATCTATCAATATCTCACGTCCATGACTCTGTTTCACACACATTGCATATGTTACGTTTTTCTGATTGAGATATCATCAACACATTGCCTCTGTTTTGCACAAACCATCTCTCTCACACCCACCCACGTACGTACCTGCACCTAAAGAAGAAGTGCATGCAGGATGCACATACTCACATCTCGTTCCCGGCCACACCCACGCGGGTACATGGTGGAGTTCGTTTCTGTATGAAAAGGCAGCCCACGTGATAATTTGACACGTGTAGCGGTTGTTTACTCAAAGGAGGGTCAGGTACCATGCCTAGAATATAAAACGATTGCCGTGGGGAAAATGGAAAAATGGGTTTGCCTCTCGTGAGTCTCGTCACACAATCTCACACAAGGCCGCCGTGGCCTCTCTCTCTTAGCGTTGGTCAGTGATCCGGCCGCATCCCGTCCGTCGATGGAAAGGGAGGATGTGCGTCGTCTCTCCGTTCGACGGCGTTGAGGCAGCTCGTCCCGATCTACGGTACCCGCCTTTCTCTCTGACCAAGCTCCGGTGTGGTAGAGCCTTCTCCACTTGCTCGCTGCCGCAGTATGGGCAGAACCCGGCCGCAGGCGCCCTCCTAGGAACATCCCGACGACCCTCAGGTACAGCTTCCTCCGGCCTTGCTCCACTGCCCATCTTCCCACATTGCTGCATGTGGATCTTCTTTAGTTGTTTTCTTAAATCATATCTCGGTCGGCGTACTTTCCATCTTGCAATCTCGTCCTCAAACCATTTTTGATAAACCACCATGTGCTATCTTTCCCTTTTTACATGGAACATGCTTCTTTTTTGTCGGCGTATGTGTCTTCAACTCGTGTTATTGGGCAGTAATTGTTTCCTTTCGACCTCCTTTTGCAAACAGGGCTATCCATTTTCACCTTGTTGCTATTGCAACCTTTTGGTGAACTACACAAATCACTTTTCTGAAGAGTGTTTTGTGCAGTTCCGCCAAAATGTCACACGGGCAACGTTTTTACATTTATCTGGGACTGCGGAAAGGGAGATTGGTTTTGCTATCCTCCTCATCCAACTCCGTGCCTAATCTTCTCCGACAAGAAGTTAGTCCTAAAGAGAGATCGTAGAGGTGATCGGCTTCTATTTATGTGTGTTATGTTTCATCATCTAGTTCCACTATTATTGTAATCACACTAACTGGATATCTTTGCAAACAAGGATGGTCCGCCTGATTTTAGTGGAGCTGCACAAAATGATCGGATTGTGGTGACCTTCATACACCTCTTTTTGGCTACAGAGCTAGGTGAAACTAGCTGCTAAGCAATGAACATTGTGCCAAGGAAATGGAGCCATGCCTACGAACAGCATTGATCAATTATATTTTTTTCTTTATTTGTACACCTTCTCACAACTTTGTCTTCAGTTGTGATGTGAATATTGGCACTGATCTGCGAACCATTGAGATGCATTAGCCATGGTAGTTTCATTTGTATTTGATGGAATGTTGTAACGAGATAATCTCGAGGCAAGACACATGAATCCTAAGTTGAAACCTTTTTTTTCCTGCGGGAACCAGAGTTGAAACCTTCATAGCATCACAGTACAATTTCATCAAAATTATGCATACATATAAACAAATCCTGAAGGACTGATAACAATGCCGGAAACAATTCAACTTCGTTTCACTGACATGTTGGACATCCTTCATCTGGCTCCACCTGCCATGCAGCAATATTGAGTGCACAACACAACTTCAGGGAAAGATTCACCCCGGTCGTTGCGCCACAGTAGTAATGACTAGTGAGCAGTCAAATCACAGAGCCCCACCTTCGCCATAGTAAGTTGCTCGGACGAAGCAACCATCATTTCTCTGTTCCTTGAATCCGCTGGTACTCCCATATTCCCACAGTAAAGTTGCTCGGGCGAATCAACCATCACTATATCCTCTCACGTGTGATAACCACAAGAGCTATCCATTCAGATTGCATGTTAAAAAAAATAAAGGTCGATAACTAATGCGGCAAACTTTAAAAAAAACTAATGCGGCACTTCGGTCCAACGCGGCCAGATCGCATTTTGCACGAGAAATTGGACACCATGTTTCGTTGACATGTGGTCCCATTCCAACATATCAGTGAGACGACGGCGAGTAGTAGGAGTATTTCCGAACCGACATGTAGGCCGGGGCGCCCCTTCGTGAATCGTGGCAAACTGGCAACCGTCCACCGATGCTTCGCCTTTCCCTCTAGATTTGGAACTGTTGTCACATGCTCTTCCTCTCCCTCCTCCATTTTCCTTCAGCGCTTCATGCTTTCTTCTGCCATTGTTCGATCATCTCCTCCATGGAGGGAACAGGACGTAAACGACCCCGTTATTCTTGCCTCGATCTGAAAGATGACATGGTGGAAGAACTCATTGATCGGTGCGACGTCATCACCTCGGCTAGCATGGCAGGTTCGTTCAAGCCCATTCTTGACTCAACTAATAACATCATTACAAGGAACCCAAGATTAAAGGAACGGTTTGATCTCCCCTATCTTCTTCGACGTGACCCTGATGACCGGCGCCGTCACGACGGAGGCCTCGCCCTGTGCAAGTTAATGCCGCTTGATAATGATACGTATGATGTTAAGATGCCATTGCTTGAGGGCAAGGCCTGGGCAGGCGTAAATGGAGATTGGGTTGTTTACATTGGGTCCAACTGCAAGTGGGAACTTATGAATGTGTACACATGTGACCGGGTTCCACTTCCAAAAATCTCAGCAGACTGCCCAGAGGTTGAGCACACCGGTATTGTACGCACGTTCAAATACAATCATGGTGACTGTCTTCTACGGAAGATAGCAATTTCTCGAGTCCCCACCCGCTCTTGGAATTACAAAAACTATGAAGTTGTTGCTATCTTCGACAAGCTTGTTGCCGTCGTTGCTAGTTTGACTCGATGGACATTGCTCAAAAATCAGTTTCTGTACACGGATGAGTACTGTGATGCAATTGAATAAGAGGGCCTTGTGTTTGTTGCCACCACTCGTGGCACTGTTTTTGCATGGAATCATTATGATTTCGGTACGTTTGTCTTCCACCGTAATTATAATTGTTTCATCCACATGCATGCGGGTTAGCAAGTTTCCCTTTACTAATTAACCTTCTTCTCGTGTTTCCAAGGTCCTGTGAAAATTCCACCACCTATACTTGAAATTTTTTATAACCAAGGGGGAGATGACGATGGTGATGATCACGAGCATGAGGATGAGCAGCGCCCATATACTCGTTGGCGCCTGGCAACTAATTCCGATGGATCACCTCTTCTCGTGTGTATACAGCCCACTGATGATGTTACTGGTAAGGAAGCACGTGTAGTCTCCCATGGTCGCACTCTCCAGACCTATTCCAACACCCGTTGCATGGTATTCGGGATGGATACTAGTGTGCTAGCGCCAACACCTTCTCCCTGGTACAGAATTGATAGTCTTGGAGAAAACTCGCTCTTCCTTGGACAAAAACTATCCGATGATGGTGAAAGGCGATCCAACTGTTGTTGACACAACGTTACTAGCACCATTTATGAGAAGCAACTGTGTCTATACCTGGGACATTAGCGTGGTTCCCCATCCTGGTACTGATATAGTAGGTCGCTTCAGCCTGGATGATCAGTCCTGCATTGGTCTCGAGATCGACAATAGATGCCCCGTCCCAGAGAATCACTTGTGGTTCAAAGCAAGCGTTTCCAACGCCGAGGAATGGTTGAGTTGAAGTTCATTTCATTGCTTGTTATTTGTTGTGTGGTGAAAACTTTAGTATTTATAATGTATCCTCGTTGTCGATGTGGGTTGATGACCTGTTGTATGTAATAAAATGATATGCCTGTGATAAACTTACTAAATTTATGAATGGCTTTCGAGTTGCTTCTGTGAGTGAGTGGTGCGAGGAGGCAAAAAATATTTTCCGAATACATAATTGTACGTGCATTGCAATATGTTATCGGATGAGGCCAATCATCAACAATAGTAGTACACTATTTGTAGTAGCTTCACATGCTTCGCGCGTCGTGCGGGTGTTTTTACTATAGCCATACGTAACCAGCACCTCAAATCCTCGATACTAGTAGTACTATATAGTAAGTAGTAGGAGTAGTAGGGTGGCATGGGCCAGAACAAGCATTCACGCCCAGGAGTACGACACACGCCACCAGCACGACTTCCATCTGACACCAAATTTCTTGGAGTCCGTGCTAGAGCAATCTCTTCAACCTCATCGTTTCTCTAACTCAGCCATCGTGCAGCGGGCGAGGTGGGGGTTTGCCGATAGTCGGTTTCCTCAACTGCGATCCCACTTGTAAGGCCAACTCCAATCCTCTATCAATATATGGATGTACTCTTCTTCCCAATACAAAAACTTGCATCCATTCTACTCCCTCTGTTCTACTACCTCCGTCCTGGTTTATAGGTCCCCTTTGTAGTTTGTGTCAAATTTTGACTAAAGATTTAACTAACAAAATGTTAATGCATGTCAAGAAAAACTATCTCATTGGATTCGTATTTGAACATAGTTTTCAAAAATATAATGTTTGGTGACATGCGTAAACATTTTGTTAGTTTAATCTATGGTCAAATTTTGGCACAAAATATAATGGGGACCAATAAACCCGGACGGAGGTAGTATTTGTCAAAATATATATGTATCTAGACATATTTTAGTATATAGGCACATCCATTTTTGGACAAATGGAAGTCAAGTATTTTGGAACGGAGGGAGTACACAACAAAATTTTTAAGTTAGCACAACTAGTCCAATCCGAGAGCACAACCGAAGATTTGGTCGGGTTCTTCCTCCTTTTGCCGACACGTGGGACATCCAGCATCCAGGTCGTGTCATGAAAGAAAATAGAGTGGTAGTTGATAAGTTGAAGCCACGAGATGTGCATCTTGGGTTAAATTGTAAATAGAATCTTACTACTCTTGAGTAACTACACAAGCAGCCACCGAAGATCTTTCTTGGATTTGTTTTTCATCACCAGCACGTCGAGGTGAAAGATGTGCAGGTTCAGTGGGTCCTCTTGCGTTTTCACTGACATGTGGGGCCGCATGTGAGCAAACAGACGATGGGCTCCGCGCGCCCGCTGGCTGGCTGAGAAGAGAGATAGAGGAGTGCTGAGCACGGACTACAGGAAATTTGTTCTACGTAACCAGCACCTTGATATTCGCGTGTGGTTGTTTCTAGAATAAAAAAAGGAGATACCTCTACTTATGTTACTCCCACTACGCCTAGACTAAGGTTAGTAGGTGACCTTGCGCTTGGCTCTTCGCCTCTTCCGGAAGTCGATGGTTCTACAGTAGTGCTTCTGGCAATCTGACACCAAATGAACTGCTGCACGTCCACCGCTTGTAAGAAAAAGTTTCTCCTCGTGCTACGAGCCACCGCGCACGCATTGGCGAGGGAGAAGGCGTAATCAAGCTTCTCGTCGTTCTGCGAGTTGATGGGACACATCAAAGTTATTTACTAGTAGTACATACTCTCTCAAAAAAAGGGCTGACCATGTCATTGCTACCATCCCGTGCTCCGTCGTTGAGTACGTGCACTATTCACGTGCCATCGAGGAGAAAAAATATTGCGTAGGTGCCATCGAAGTGCACGACTCACTTACGGAAAAGGGTTCCCCCCGCTTTCCCCTCGCACGACTCACTTACGCACTGCTTATCTGATTATCTCCATTTTCTTGCATGACACGTGCACCTTGATGCTAGATGTCTCGCGTGTTGGGAAAAGGATGAACAAAGCTCACGTAAAAGAAAAGAGTTGAAGAGCATAGATTCCCGACGACCGAGGAGGAGCAAGGAACCTCGCGGTGGAGCGTCTGCAAGGAACCTTGCGTGTTTTCCCCTGTTTTTTGCCGCCTGCCCACCTATAAACAACTAAAAGAACATGAACTTTTCGCTAACCAGTAGAAACGGTACATCAGGATGCTAAGTTGAAGATGTTTTATACTCCCTCCGTTCCCAAATATAAGTCTTTTTAGATATTTCAATAAGGGACTACATACGAAACAAAATGAGTGAATCTACACTCTAAAATATGTACACAAGCGAACGCACTTACTCCATCCGATCCAACTCATGCACATACACGCACAGCATGGAGCACACAACGCATGTACACAAGACGTGCATGCACACACGCTCGGCCGCAGAATGCATGTGAATAACACATGCATGCGCACACACTCGGCTGCATGGAGGCGTGCGCCATCCGTGGCAACGTCTGGTTCGTCGTGCTACGGCGAAGCTCGCACACAACGACGCATACGCATCTCTTGCAGCACCTCTTTGCCGTCGTTGCTCAACTACTAGTCGGGGACGAAGACGACCGCAGCCTCGGCCTTAGAGCTAGCACCGATGGAAAAACACGCACGCTGCACGCACACGAGCACATACAGAGTGCCCACAACGTGGTGGTGGTGCGTCCCCAGTCGCCTCTACTCCTTCTGTGCATGTTGTCTATCAAGGCGGCTGCATGCTAATGATGATGTGCGTGAGATCTTCTAGGACTCAGATGATGACGAGGAAAATTATGAGACACAAGGTGACATACACCGTCAAGGTCCACGGTCAAGGGGGTGCTAGCAAGTGCGTAGATGTGCTTAGAGCAAGTACAATAGAGCTGAGTCAGCGGGCTATAAGGAATAAATAGTAGTATATTTCTGCTTAGTTGGAGGGAAGAGAAGAGGAGAGAGAAGGTAAGCGGGCTCTTCGTGAAGAGCCAGCTCTAGCACATGCTCTTAGGCACTTTGTAGTACATGTTGACTATAAGATGGACTGATCCCAAGTTGGCTTCTCACCTTCTTGGCCCAACAAAAACCCCTCCCCCCCCCCCCCCCCCCGCGCGCACTTCCCGCCTGGCGCCAGCTGAGCCCGCCGCTCCACATTGATGGCAAGTCAGGGCGACGCGACCTCTCACTGCTTCCGCCATTGAAGCGGCGCACCGACCGAGGGCACCGCCCGCTGCACGCCCGGCATTTCAGACTACACAGTGGATAGTAACTTTTAGAGCAAGTACTACTATAATTAGATGACATAAGCAGGCTATAAGGATTTAAATATAGTATTTGTGCTTAGATGAAGGAGAGAGAAGAGGAGAGAGAAGAGAAGAAGATTGTAAACGTGTAGCCGGTTGTACTCCAACATACTCTACTTTGGAGACAAAAGGTGGGGCCATTATTAATGATATTGTATTTATACTAAAGGGACTAATGGACGCCTTAATTACTCTGTTTTTTTAGACAAACCTTGGTGGGGCTATTATTGACTTTTTTGAGCTATTATTGACTTGGACGTGGGGTTTGGGGGCCAAAGGCCTACTACTCCGACCTGACATGCTCTACCCTAGCCGTCGCTGTATCATATGGTTTTGCACCGTTCCAGATCGTAGCGCCGCCACGCAATTCTTCTCCAGCCCTCCTTCCGGTGTGCACCGCGAGAACGGACAGCAGTCCTCCAAACCCCGCCTTTCGTGATCCTGTACAGGAGAGGGGCGATCAGGTTTTTGGGGAGCACACTCCTGTGACTGATGCCAGTGACGACTTCCTCAACGACAGCCTTCTTCCCCGACCTCGGTAACCGCTTCATCAACGACATGAGTGACAACATCAACCACATCGATTCTGCTCCCGCTGCACAGTATGTGATTCTGTCCTCCTGGTTTAGTCTGCATCATTACTTTGATGTTTGCAATTGTCGTCATGATCTATTTACTGCCAATTCGGATTAAATCTCATACTAAATTGCTCATATATTCAACAATCCAATCCAAAAACCTGATCACAGGCAATTTACTCCAAGTTGTTTTGCTGCGCTTTTGAAGCCGCCTAGTTTTAAGGGGTGCAATATAAAAGGTGGTGCACAAGAGCAGTATATTGGTTTCAGATCATGTGCTGCTATGACGCCACTAAAGGTAAGCCTGAGGGCGATCTTAATCCTACACAGCAGGAAGCTTTTCAGAACATGGATACCCTCTTCAAAGCCGCCCTGCTGAGTGTTCTTGACGATTCCATTGTGGATTCATATATGTTGTTTGACAGCAGCAAGGACATGTGGGTTGTGCTCGAGGCCATGTTTGGGCCCTCGGGTGCTGGCAATGAGTTGTATGTCATGGAGCAATTCTATGACTACAAGATGACTGATGACCGCTTTGTTGTTCAGTAGACTCATGAGATACAGTCACTCTCTAAGGAACTTGAATACTTTAAGTGTGTGTTGCCGGACAAATTTGTTGCTGAGACCATCATTGCCAAGCTTCCACCTTCATGGAACGATTTTGCTACTTCTCTGAAAAACAAGAGACATGAGTTTTCTGTTTTGGATCTCATTATCACTCTTGATTTTGAGGAGAAGGCGAGAGCAAAAGACACACATGGTCGGGTCGCCGAGGGAGCTTCTAGTGCCCACATGGTACACGAGAAGAACTTCCAGCCCAACCAGCCCCAAAACAACAAGAACAAATCTCAGGGGAAAGGCAAGTTTGATGCAAAGAACAGCCGTCACATTCTACCAACTTCAAGAAGAATTCTCAGAACGGGAAGGGATACAAACCTCAATTTTGGTAGCACCACACAAAATTTATATGGCTGCATCTACCTGCTGTCAGCTAACCTCATGGTGCTCCAGGTATTCCTACATTCGTAACTAGGTACAATGACCACCGCAAGATGAAATTAGCTTATTCGTATGTTGACTTGCTGAATGCAGTGCGGAATGATCCTATCATGTCTGGAGGAGCAAACAAGCAGTGCAGTCGAAGGTGGAAATCAACCAAGGACTTATGAAATTATATGTAATCTTCCACATGCGGGTCAGTATCCCCTTCGTCCAGATGATCGTGTTTTGTCATGCCGAGCTATTGATATGTGCTACTGTTTTGCAACACCGTTTAAGTATAGCTACTGTTTTCCTATCTTTTCAGATTCAGGACAATGAATAGGATATCAGGGGAACTGCACAATATGGACCCATGTTGAGTCATCTGTATTGCCTCATGTGTTTGCTGCAAATGTGTCAACATCAATTGCAAGATGAGGCAGCGAGATAGATGTGGAGTTGCCAACATGCTCAAAGTGCTCGCAACATTGAGAAGAAACAAGCATGCCCAGGAAATTAATGCATGCACAGGGAGGCCCTTTTCTTAGAGAAGCATTGACCGATTTTCTTTATTTCCACACCTTCTCACAGTTTTGTATATTGGTTATAATATGGTGAATCATTGAGATGCATAGACATGCTGAACTTTTGTTCTTCTGAATGTTAGTTTAATGTGAGTGTCTGCATCCAGTACCGCATCCTCTAATTTGGTGGATGCACACAGAGAAAATAAATCTCCTTAATTTACTCCATAACCACCCTATTAAATAGGCCTAGTAAAAAACCAGGCGCATGCAATGGCCGGCAGGAACATGCATCCTGCATGCATGGCCAGTCATGCAGCAACGCAAAAGAAGAGAGCGGTTCTTGGGAAAAAGCGAGTAGTTAGTGCAGTGTGCCTTATAAACACGAACAGCTCACTCTCCCGCTTCCGTCTCCCCACCCAATTCCCCCCGCTCCCCAATCTTCCTCACTCGTCCAGAAAACCCCGCTCACCTTCTTCCTCACTCGTACAGAAAACGCCTGCTCCTCTTCTTCCACTCCTACAGAAATCCCCAGCCCTCCTTCTTCCCCACTCGCACTGCCACTAGGCTCGTCTCTGGCTACTCTGCTCAAACCCGTGAGCTCGGCGCGACGCCCACAAGGAAAATGGAGTCGGCTGGCCCCAGCGCCAAGAAGATGAGGCTCCCGCCAACGGCGACGCCGGTTGTAGATCCCGTACCCGGTAGCGCGGGGAGAAGCGGAGAGCCCCCCCCTCCCACCCGGATCTGAGGAACCGGTAGAATCTCCGGTGGACCGCATTAGCGATCTCCCGGACGTCATCCTTGAGGAGATCATCTCGCTTATCCCCACCAAGGATTGCTACCGCACACAAGTCCTCTCAACTCAGTGGCGCCCTCTATGGCGCACCGCGCCCCTCAATCTCGACTGTCGTCAGATATCTGTCCTTCCTGAATTTGATCTCATCAGAGCCATCGCCTCTTCTCACCAGCAGGGCCCCATTCAATGCCTCTGCATCCCGACAAGCTACCTGCTTTCCATACCCGGCAAGGTGGATGCTTGGCTGACATCCCTTGAATTCGGAAAACTCCAGCAGTTTGAGTTCTACCATTACCACGAAAGTTTCATACCACGAACATACCAAGAATTCGTGCCCACACCACTGTTGTCCATCTCGCAGTTTTCCTCCTCTCTCCACACCGCCACCTTCGCCCGGTGCCATCTACCAGACGATCTAGTACAAATCTTCGACTCCCACTGCTAAAGAAACTTTCGCTTGTGGTGGTTTATCTGTCGGAGGCCTCACTGCACAGCATCATCCACTCCAGTTGCCCTGCCCTGGAGCGCTTGCTGATTGTTTTGGGAATAGAAATCGGTATCAGTTGTCTCCAAATAAAGTCGCCTCACCTTAAAAGCATTGGAATTTGTTTTAAAGGACAGCAGCTCATCATCGAAGATGCCCCTCCACTTGAAAGGTTGCTCCTTCATAGTTGTTATACACCTTCAGAAATAACTGTCGTCTCTGCGCCCAAACTAGAGACCTTGGGTGTAATTCGTGACCCGTTTAATAATCACAAGGAGTTGGTGTTTGGCTCCTCACTTTTTGAGGTATCGTATATTTTCATCTACACATTTGTCATCATATGCTGCATTTTTCATTTGTGTGCATAAGTTTTATATCATCTTGGAGTACACTTTGCATACTAATATTATGTTATATGCTCAATGAAGAGTTTGTCCATTAATAGCCTATCAATGCTGCTGGATTCTGTCAAGATCATATATATCAGAATATATAGTTTTGATCTGGACATAATTATTGGCTTGCTGCGATGCTTTCGATCTCTGGAGAATTTATACATAGAGGTGATGATTTCATGCACATTGAAAGCCCATATATATTGTACTAGAATTAATTGTTCAGCTGTTGTTCTTTCGACATACTCTTTTTTCAGACCTTAACTGTTTTCAATCTTCATGTCTACTTAGGGAGAACCACATGGAGAAAAACATATAACCAATCGTTGGCGTAATAAGCACAAGGATTTTCTCAATTCTCATGACATTCGTTTGAGGACAATAACGATGGGATGATATGCATCCAACCAGGCAAACAGAAGCTTTGTCACATTCTTCCTGTTGAACGCGAGGTTACTATTGTCCATGAGGCTTAATTTTTACAGCAAGAGATTTCTCACGGACGAACATGTTGAACAGCAAAAAAATAAGTTTCAGGTGGACAAATGGGCTTCTAAACATGCTCGGCTTATATTTACAATAAGTTGTAGACATCCTGAAATAAATTTTTTTGCACATGATGTTGATTTTATGGATCAGACCGATCCATTTGTTTGTGACTGCAAAAAAGAGTGGTTGGGTTAGATGTTACTGTCATGTGCAATCTGGGTTTTGTCTAAAAATTTGATGAACAATTAATCCTTGGGCTTTTTGTACCATTTGTATGCTTGACTTGCATGTTGTTGCCCTCGTACTCCCCTCGACCTGCCACTACACTAGCGCATCTTTCATGGCAGTTGTTCGTTCCCGTCCGAGGCCTTGCCGTTGTTCTCCGCCTTGGTTAGCTCGCTGTGCTCGCCGCCGTCTGGTGTTGTCAACATGGTCAACAACCAAGAGGAATTAGGAGATGACTGTACGTGGAGAGGCTGACAGTAGGGACCCACCAGGGTCATTGCATTTCGCAAGCAGGTGCCTCGTTATTACAAGCCAAAACAATACTTCCTCCTAATTGTTTGACAACAAGGTTCCACGCCATTGTCAATGTAGTCAATAAACGAGAAAATTACACGACGAGTGGATAACACCAGGGACCCAACAGCTCACCCAATTGTTTTTCAGTTTCAGAGACGAAGCTCAACTGCGCGCTGTGCGGGGGCTATGGCCCGTCTAGCCCACGCTTACGCTTTTATTAAGCACATGACGAGCCCAGTTGATATTTTTTTCTTTCTGAAATTGGCTAGCCCAGTTCTTTTTTTTGGAGAATACCAAAACCGAGGCCTACTTGCTTTTGTCAGCCATACTGGGATGCAAATCTTTCAAGACGGGGAGGGATAAGAAATGGGCTTCCCTAGAAAACGGGCTATAAGTTGTAAGAAATGGGCTGTAAATTTTTAAACCAAAGCCAACCGACAATTGCATTAAAATATCATTTTTTTTCAGGATTTCTCTACTCTCTACTCTTATAAAAACCAAAGCCAACTGGCAATTACATTAAAAAAATCATCTTTTCACCCACAAGATAAACTACTCATACAAATGCATCTTCATGTTCCGTGCAACGAACGGGTATCTTGCTAGTTAAGATTCTAAATTTCATTCTTTTTTTTGCGGAGAATTGGTTTTTGAATTTTATTTTGATATAATTTTTTGAAAACTATTTTTAACATGACTCGAAATTTCGTGATTAAAAGAGTTCAGACCCCACCGAAATATGCAAATTTTTGTTGAATTTTTTAGTAGTGCCCAGAATATATGGTTTGTAATGCTAATAAAAAGAATATGAGCTTCAAATATCCTTAAGAATTAGCAAATGGGCTATAAATTATTGAAAATAATGGCTAATGGGTTGTATGCTGTTTTCCACAGATTTGGAGGCTGACTTTTGGGCCTACTAGGTTGACAATGACGTTGTCCTAATTTTTTTTGATGCGTACGCAAGGCTTTGTCAACTTAGTTAACACACAGCAGTGATTGTTGGATGTCCATCCAACGGTCGCCGTGCTTCTTCAATCTCTGACCTTCCTGCTCCAGCCGCCCAAACCAGCACCGGCGGGACTGCCTGCTCCCTCCTCCCGTGACTGGCTGTGCTGCCGCCAGGCCATCCCTCTAACCACCCACACATCCTCTTATTTTCCAGCGACGTCAACCTCACCCCGCAGCCGACCAGTCAGCGCTCATTCTCCCCTCAGCGTGGGCATCCGCTACGGTGGCTTCACGGTAGCTCTCCCCCAGCGCGAGGCCCCTTCGGCGGCGGCGGCCATACCAGCCGGATATGCTGCTGCTCCGGCTCTCACTCGCTCTCTCGTGCTGCAGCTCCTGCTCCAGTGCTCGCTTGCTCGCGCTGCTACTACTCCGCCCTCCCTTGCTCGCTCACGCTACTGCTGCTGCTACTCCAGCGCTCCCTCGCTCGCTCACTCGCATTGCTGCTCTGCTCTCCCCTTGCTCGTGCTTCTGCTCTGCTTTTGTTCTCGCTCGCGCTGCTGATGCTGGTGCACAGGCTGCTGCAGCTACATGAGTTGCTGCGCTGGCTCTAGTTCGCGCTGCTCCTCCAAGCACTGCTGCTCCGGCTGCTATCTTCTATTGTGTTCCCCGTCGATCGCCTGCTGATTTAGATCACTGTTTCTCTACTACTTGTGCTCGAGCGGCCTAAACTACATGTGAAGTGCCTCTCTGCTACCAGTGCGTTCAGTTTCGACAATAACATTTAGATTCCATAATAAATTTCATTTTTGACAGTTAAGTCCAGAGTCAACAGTTTTTACCTCATCTGTTGTAGTCAAGTGTTTTTTGGTGATGTAAATTTTACATATATCACTTTTTGGTAATGTATTTTACATCATCTATTGGAGATGCTATTAGAATCCCACTTGAGATTAATGATGTATGTCTTGTACTGCTTTAGCCTCGGCATCTTATGGCTTGCCGCAGCTGCTCCAACGATGGAACCATCCATCACAACAAAGCAGTGCCCTGGACACCGTCTACAGATTCCTCAGATCTTCCTCCACACCTCCGACAGCCACCTCTGCCTCAACTTCTTCGGCGACCAACCCAATGATGCCGAGGTCGACATGGCTACGGCAAAGAGGTTGTGCACTTGTCGCATCACTTATTACTCTACATTCATGTCCATCCATTAGGGCTATTTTGGTTCAAAGGAAAAACATAGCAATAGGAAATTTTCCTATGGCACTCTACTATTCAATTATTCATGCATTTTGTTGAAAGGAATGGAGCAAAACATCCACCTGGACCTACTTTTCAAAATCCTATGCATCAAAACAAGACCAAGTGCATTAGTGGCAGAATAGCATTCTAACTATACACGCTTTCATATGGTTTCACTTTAATTTGGCCATGTTTCTTTGCATTAGTCTGCTCTTCCAATTCCAGTGAACTTTACCCAAGTTGATAGAAATCATGTGTTTACAAATGCTCTATTTCCCATGTGCATTCCTCTCCTATTCCAGTGTTTTTCCTATCCCTGTGTTTCTAGAATCCCGCAAGCCAAAGGAGCCCTTACAGAATTACTTCAGTTACATGTAGGTGTCGAAGAAAACTTTGTGTGGTTTGTCCTGCTCCTGCCGCGACGTTGTCCACCTCACCTGAGCTTCTCCATCGACAGAAGCATCCACCAAACCAGACATCATGACTCCTGACCGTCTTTCGCCACCTCGGATCTCCTTCCCTGCCGCCGGCACCCACCACAATGGCATCACCATAATCAACTCGGCAAATGAACCTGAGGAGTACACGGGTCCACAACAGAGGTCGCTCTCTTTTGTTTCTGCTTATATTATGCATTGCTTAATATTACCTGCTACTTTATCGTCCTGTTCACCTCTTAGACTCCAAGTCAGGTCCAAATTAATGTTCAAACTTGAGTTTTAAAATTAGTTGTGGGGCACATATCAAGGCAGCAATGAATAGTATATCTGCCTATGCTGTTCATCTTGGGTGGGAAAGAAATAGAAAGCAATCATCATCTGTATTTTTATTGAATTAAAGCTATCATCCACCTGATATCATTGTTTTTGGATCCATCCACTAGTAGTTACCATCACTCTAGATTTCTGCATGCTCTCCTTACATAATCTCACTATATTTTTTCATATGCATGTCAGATATTTTACACAGTCATGCTGAACATGTAGAGAAAAAGAGAAGAGTTTTGTGCGGCAATACAATGTCATGCAGACATCGCTCCATGGTGGTTTCAATAGCAAACCCTCCCCCCCTCCCCAGATTGTAATCCAGTGGAAGATATCTGTTCTGAGGCGGATTCAGACGCAGCTGACCACTCCTATTTACCCCCCCCCAAGGTGTCTGCTATAACTTGGCATGATGATGTTAGTCATATCATGCATATGTTGCCTTGCAATGCCTACTTTTGACATCATATATGTCAGCTACTTAGTTTAAACATGTTATGTAATGCCACCTGTTTAGTTTCTATATCATATATGGGAGTTATGAAGTCTCATCTCTTTTAGTCAGCCATAACATATGTGAAATATGCAATGCCATCCTGTTTAACCAGGCATTATATATTTGACTGATATTTTGCCCATCCTTTTCTTTATTACATTTCCATTTGTCTACAATGTTTGTACATTAAACTACTCTTCCTGTGAATCAACCATTTGACTGGATGATGGAAAAATCTGGAGTGAAAAGAAGATCTTCAGAGAAGACAGTGCTACATGTCGAAGCAGATCTCTTACTGGTTCCCGATAGCTCCTCAGAGATGGATTCAGAGATAGATGACTAGTCCTATTCCCACACCGAGGTGTATTCTCTAACTTGGCATGGTTATACTGCTCATATCATGCATATGGTGTCTTGCATTGCATAGTCTAGACATCATATCCACAATATTCAACACCATGTTCTTAGTTCAGACATCATATATGCGAATACCCTCTGCTTAGCATATAAATCACATATGTGAATTAAATCATGCGATATTACTTAGATAACATCTATGTGAATTATGTCATGCAAACCTGTTTACTAAAGACATCATATAATTATCTCATGCCATCCTGTTTAGTTAGTCAGCATATCTTTGAATTATGTGATGCTATGCTATCCAGTTTAGATAGATATCATATATGTGAAATTATGTCATGCTATCCTTTTTAGTTAAACAATATACATGTTAACTATTTCATGCCCTCTCTTTTTCCACACTATCTATTCCATCTGTCTCTCATACAATGTCTGTACATTCAACTATGTTTCCTGTTTATCAGCCATTTGAATTGGAGCGGGTGATGGCAGTATCTAGCGGAGTAAAAACACGGTCTTCAAACAAAACAGTGCTACGTCTTGAGTGGAGATAGCACCCCGGTTGTACATGCACGAGAACCAGCCATACCACACATAACCCTCACAAATTGTACCCCTACTGCGATGGACAGAGAACCAGCTTCACCCAATCTAACCCCAAACCCAGCAGATTGTAACCCCGTTCCTATTGACACAACACCATCTCCACCACAGAGCTCCCAAACAAGAGTAGTTAGTAAGGCAGCTCCAGTGCCCAAAGTGCTAGTACTACCATGGCGAACCCCAACTCCACCAGTTAGTACACCTATTCCTGTGGAGGAAGCACAACCAGCCATTCATAGTTTAGCATCTATGCATTTGATGTTCTTAAATCCTATGTGCGTATCTTCCCATCATGGAAATATTATACTGAAGATGAAAGAAAATGCCAGTTGCAGGTGTTTGTCCAGGAGTTATGTGTAAGTAATGTTATTCATGGCAATTACTTTGCTTTGTCCCATACATTCTACCTCCATGATGGTTATAATACGGCAAATTTTCCCAATTTTCTCTATAAAGAAGGACCGATTTGGAAACATAGGATGAGGTAACCTGTGCTAATACCTCTGCTATCTTCAAGAATGCTTGGTGGCAGTATCAGAATTACCCAAAGAAAACGTACTTCAATGGCAAGCAAACTCATCACATTCCCTTACGTTCTGCTGAGACACATTTACTGGACAATGACTGGAAACACCTTGTTCTGTACTGGTCCCGAACCAAGAATGTGATAAGGTCTATGAGCTCATTTTTTATTTTCAAGTACTATATGCATGCGTCTTACGGTACCCTGTTCATGTAGAACAAGTGCTTAAACCTGAAGAACAATTGTTCTCATTTAAGATTCCATTGCTATCCTCCATACTTCTTTGCTCTTGTATCACTTTGTTTACTCATACAAACTTATTTTTAAATTGAAGGATCCAATTGAAACTCCAATGGCACAACAGGTATGTTTACGCATGTTTCTTTAACAGGTTTGCTCTTATAAATAGCTCTGTTGATTTCAATATCAATTGTGTATACAGTTGACTTCTCAAATCATGCACATTACTCGCATCACACAAAGCCAATATAGTTGTTATACATGTAGACCCGTGGTACCCATCTGAAATCTTGTTGTGTCGTGTAGTTTCCCACGCTTTGTATTCTTTCAGTGCTGCTTTGTCTTGAACTGATATGATTTGAACCGTGTCTCTATTTTGATTTGGCAAGACAATGCAGTGACCATAGGACATAGATATATGTTTGTTTGATGCTTTTATTATGTACTACTTGGCAATAGAAGACTTGGTAGTTTAATCCTGTCCACCTTACTAATGAACTGGTTCACCGAAATGAGTTTCATATACTAGTACATGCTAAACCTGTTATGTGTGTTCTTGTTTCTTCTTTTAGGATGCTGACAATATATTGGGGAAGAGTGCCTTATTAAGCAATGGTAAAGGAAGTAATGCAGATAAGGTTCAGGATAGTGAGTCATCCTTGTTGGTCTCCAACAAAGCTGATAAAACAGCTAAGGAAAACTATCTTGAAGAAAGTGAGACAACCCCAAAGTCTTGTCTTGGTTTAGTGTTCAAGTTACTGGCCACTACCGCTGGCACAAGCTATTCAAACTCACTGTCTGTATCAGTTTGGTTTCTTGAGTCTCGACTACAAGCTGAAACACATCGACCAGCGGTGCTGCGACGAGAAACCAGAGGACTGCGGAAGTCCCTGGAGCATTCAGATGCACACTTTATGGTGCAACAGCAAGCGTTGGAGGATTTTAGCGCCAAACAGGACAAAGCTAATAAGCTTGCTAAGCTTATTGCCAGCATGGTGGATACCCAGGATAACGTTTCTTGAGCTCTTCTGAAGTTGTTTCAGTTATGGACTTGTTTTGCTACCGCGTTTATTTGCACTACTGGGCAATTTAGATGGCTAGTGTATGTAATATGCTGCTTTGTTCCCTATATTTGCCATGGTGGCGAACTTTGATGCCCAGTGGATGTACTATGTGTAATAGCCGTAATAGCCTAGCATTAGTTGCTTGCTTATTTATTTCCTTATTGCCTTGTTTAGTTGTTTTCTTGTAGTCACTTCAGTTCTTTTTTCGCATTTTTCTGGTAGCCTATTTTTATAACTAGGCCACAATAACCATGGCAACACATGGACTGTTGTAACCATGGTCCTGCTACCTTTTGTAGTGACCATGGCCCTCCACAGGATGTATGATCCATGGGCCTTCTATGGGCCAGACGATCAATGGGCCTTCTACGGGCCGTAGGATCCATGGGCCTTCTACGGGCCGTCTAATCTATGGACCTTGTACGGGCCGTATCATCGTTTCGCCAAACATGGGTCATACTATTCATGGACCAATAACGGTCCGCAAAATGGGCCATAAACGGGCTAGAGTGGAAACCCTACGTTTTATAGCCTCACCATAACGGGTTGTTAATAGTACATATTTGATGACGCTATGAAAACGGCCCAACGGATTAACGGGCCGACTATAACCACAGGCTAAATTTGGCCCACAACCAAAAAAGGCCATTAACGGGCCATAAGTAACCGAATGCTGGAAATGAGCCCAAGAATAAATGGGACCTGAGAAAGCCAAAAGGTAACACCGGCTGGAAACGGTAATGGGTATAAAGCGATACTATTCATTACAGGCCGGTTTCACCATGGGCCGTTAATGGGCCAAGAGTTAGAAAGGGACTCATATGGGCCGAAAGTTAGCAGGCTGTAAATGGGCTATATGCGAACACGCCGTTAACAGGCTTTCCGTGGGCCGGCCCGCTACCTTTTGACCAAGTCAAATAGGCCGGCCTTTTCATCGGAGTGGGCCTCTATTGGGCCATGCCACGTGTCGACGTATCATAGGCACCTTCGGTCCAATGAGTGGATGACATCTGTCCCAACGGTGAGCGGACACGTGGTTCCTCCGGCCAATGAGAAATTCACACATGGAAAGTCCCCAATGGTCGTGGCTGTTAGCGGGTTATTGGATCCAAAACCAGACCTGATAGCTTAACAGTGACCCGTTATGGTGGATTCCATGTGTCGGTCCCCCTTGACGAAAGGACTTCCATGACGCGCGATTTATCGTCATCAAAGTCGACACTTCCGTGATGATAATTTTGGTAAAGTTATGGAACACTTCTACGATAGCACAGGTATGACTATCTTGATTCTGTCATAAAATCATCATGGATGTACATGCATGATAGAAAACGTGACCTACTGTGACAAACACGTAACATCACGGAAGTGTATTTTTTTGTAGTGTCAACCGCCTCTTGGAGGGCTGTGGGCCAATAAATCCTTGTCGGAATGCTTTCCCGACCAATGCCCACGATCCAATGGGGGAGCTGCACAAGCCTTTGTGTATCTCAGCCAGCAGTTCCTTTCCTTCTTCCTGGCAGATGCACTTCAATTTCACACCGTTGAGCCTCTTTCTGTACAGAGTGCCATCAACAAACTGATACATACTATCCGGGCTACTCTTTCAGCTTCATCTTGATCATTGGGGAGTTCTCCAATTTGGACGAAGTGGACTATGTGCCTTGCCCAAGTTGGAGCCTGGGGCTCGACAATGAGGACTAGCAGCACCTCCTCAACTGCGGGGGCACATTCCTTGTTCGCGGGGACCATGGGCCCGACTGGAGGGTGCGATCCAGCAAGTTGTGAGGAGTTGTTTCCGGCAGGGTCCCTGCTAGGAGCGGAAGGCTCTACCGGGAGAGGCTTACCAGAGTCCATCTTCCTCCTTTTCCGGGCCATTGCTGCTGGGGATACAGAGGGCTAAGTAAGATGGAGAACAAAAGTCCCTAGTTCCACAGGGAGCTTTTGCGCAGCACACTTTGACAGATGATCAGCTATGCTGTTTTCCGCATCGGGTATGTGCTCTGTTTGCAATCCGTCAAAGTGCTCCTCCAATCTCCTCACTTCCTCAATGTATGCCTCTGTCAATGGACTTTGGTAATCCTTGTTGACTTGTCTCACCACAAGCTATGAGTCTCCTCGAATGATCAACTTCTCTATTCCCAACTCTGCGGCAATCCTGAGCCCGGCAAGGAGCCCTTCATACTTTATTGTATTGTTGGTTGCCTCTTCCCGGGCAAAATGCATCTGGACGACGTACTTCAAGTGCTCCCCTGAGGGGGCGACGAGAAGCAGGCCAGTCCCTGCACCTTGTAGGGAAAAGGCACCATCGAAATACATAATCCATTCTTGGGGTGCCTCCTTGCTGAGGATAACTGTTTCTGTCACTTCATCGTCATAGGCTGGCGTCCATTCCGCAATAAACTCTGGCAATGCCCTGCTCTGGATTGTTGATGACCAAAACTGGACAACTCCAAAGCCCACTCCACTATTCTGCCAGTAGCCTCAGGGTTTTAGAGTATCCTTTGCAACGGGAATCGAGTGACAACCGTGATCTCATGGGCTTGGAAGTAGTGGCGCAGTTTCCTTGAGGCCATGATGAGACCAAAGATCAAATTTTGCACGCCAGAGTACCTCGATCGAGCCCCCAGCAATAAGGAACTGACAAAGTACACTGGGCGCCGCACCACTTTCTTCCTTGTCGTGTCCTTGGGGTTGCTCTCGCTGCCGTGCTCACTTCTGCCTTGATCCTTATCTAACTCTGTCGGTCCTTGCTCACTCTCTGTTTCGTCCACTTCTCGCTGCGCCACCAAGGTTGCGCTAACCACTTGGTTGGTTGCCGCTAAGTATAACAGCAACGACTCTTGTGGCTTTGGAGCAACCACGATGGTCACAGAGGACAAGTAGGCCTTCAACTCTTGCAAGGCCGCATCTGCTTCTGGGTCCACTTCATGGGTCCTCCCATCTTCAGGATTTTGAAGAATGGCAGGGCGCGCTCAGCAGACTTTGAAATGAATCTGCTTGACTGTCCTTGGCGCTTGGATCTGCTCAATGGCTTTAATCTTATCGGGGTTGGCTTCGATCCCCCAATGGGACACAAAGAACCCCAAGTAGCTTGTCGGAGGGAACACCAAACACACACTTCTCCGGGTTGAGCTTCAAGTTGATCTTGCACAGATTCGCAAACGTCTCCTCCAAATACTTGATAAGAGATGCTTTTTCCTTGGTCTTGACCACAATGTCATCCATATAAGCTTCAATGTTTCTGTGCAGCTGTGGCTCAAAACTTCGACAGCCTGGATTTGCCTTCTCTCTTTTTTTGGACTTTCTTTTGCATTTGCTTTGGATTTGGTGTTTTGAATCAATTCAAATGGACTTGATCACTTGGGCCTACCCTTGACTTTCACCCAAGTGACCTATCCACCTCTAACTCACCTTTCCTTCTCTTTAAAAGTCCATCAAAAGCTCAAAATATAACCCGGACGGAGGTAGTATTTGTCAAAATATATATGTATCTAGACATATTTTAGTATATAGGCACATCCATTTTTGGACAAATGGAAGTCAAGTATTTTGGAACGGAGGGAGTACACAACAAAATTTTTAAGTTAGCACAACTAGTCCAATCCGAGAGCACAACCGAAGATTTGGTCGGGTTCTTCCTCCTTTTGCCGACACGTGGGACATCCAGCATCCAGGTCGTGTCATGAAAGAAAATAGAGTGGTAGTTGATAAGTTGAAGCCACGAGATGTGCATCTTGGGTTAAATTGTAAATAGAATCTTACTACTCTTGAGTAACTACACAAGCAGCCACCGAAGATCTTTCTTGGATTTGTTTTTCATCACCAGCACGTCGAGGTGAAAGATGTGCAGGTTCAGTGGGTCCTCTTGCGTTTTCACTGACATGTGGGGCCGCATGTGAGCAAACAGACGATGGGCTCCGCGCGTCCGCTGGCTGGCTGAGAAGAGAGATAGAGGAGTGCTGAGCACGGACTACAGGAAATTTGTTCTACGTAACCAGCACCTTGATATTCGCGTGTGGTTGTTTCTAGAATAAAAAAAGGAGATACCTCTACTTATGTTACACCCACTACGCCTAGACTAAGGTTAGTAGGTGACCTTGCGCTTGGCTCTTCGCCTCTTCCGGAAGTCGATGGTTCTATAGTAGTGCTTCTGGCAATCTGACACCAAATGAACTGCTGCACGTCCACCGCTTGTAAGAAAAAGTTTCTCCTCGTGCTACGAGCCACCGCGCACGCATTGGCGAGGGAGAAGGCGTAATCAAGCTTCTCGTCGTTCTCATAAAAGAAAAATATTAATTTTCTTCCCTGAAAATCACTTCAGAGAAGTATGCTCCAAAGCAACCCCTATTTTTATTGCTCCTAAAATCCTAAATAAATTCAAAAATATTCTTTGAACCCTAGGTCACCTTCCTGAGCAGAAATATTGCATAACTTTTTGGAATATTTTTGCTACATAAAATCATTTTTGTTCTGGACAGAATGACCACTTTACAAAGCAAGTATATTTTTGCTTGATCTTCTGGGGCTGATCTTTTCTGAGCCTCATTACCTTCCTAAGAGATTTCTAAACCCCAAAGCACAACCCTTAATTCTCACTAGATTTTTCTCAGTAAAGCTCACAAGTTTCTGTCCAGAAACATGCCAGGAAGAAACCCACTCACACAATTCACCTGTGACCCAGCCAACCATGCAAAACAACCAAAACCACTAAGGACTACATGCCAGCCATGGTGTTTGCGCTTAGCTCAGCTTGATGCCAAAGTTCACGCGGTGACCACGTTCATCCAAGGGGGTTGGTATGCGGCCGACACGCTCTGTGGTGCGCCATCTTCTCTGTTTCGCGCGTGCTCGCTGCCCCGGCTGCTGCACCTTGCCAAACCGTGTCCCCATCCTCGTCTGCACCTCCCTAACACCACCCTGGCGCTCGCCGACGCCGGGGATCACCGCAGCGAGCACGGGCGCGGCGCGGCCAAGCCAACAATGCGCTCGTGCCCTTATGCTCGTCGCGTACCGCGCTCCTGTGCTCGTCGTTGCTCGCCTACAGTCCACGTGTGATCTCTGGCGCCTTCTCCCCCTCTCACTGACGCCATTCGTCGTCGGGCGCCACTCTAGAGAGCTCCCACGAGCTCTTGATCCCCGCCTCGGCCTCGCCTAAAATAGAGCCCCCTGAGCTTGTTTCTCTCCACGAACACTCTCAATGCACCTCCATAACACCATAGGAAACCGCAACCCGGCCGGGCAGGCCTCTGGACGCCATGGCCTCCCCGAGGTCGCAGACGATCCCCATCCACTGCCCCCTCCCTCTCCAGAACCGCTTGAGCTCTACTGACTTCTCCGGCGTGTCCGTGGTGGTCCACTGGTGCGTGTTGGTGCCGTTGGAGCTACTGGACTGGCCCTGCGTCATTGGAATCACCATCTCCGACGAGCTCCACCCGCTGCCGCCGCTGACCCCATCGGCCACCCCTAGCCATGCTAAGGGTATGAGAAGGTGTGCCTCGGTCTCCTCTCCATTCCTATCCTCTCAGATCTCGTCGTCGGGCACTCCTCGCTGGAGAAAGCATCGCCGCCGCGCCGCCCGACTCTGCTTCTCTCCCCCTCCCCCTCCGACCTGACCACTGGGGAACACTGTCAGCCACTCAGTTGCGCCCGAAGCGGTATGATTGGTGGCGCCCTGCTAGTTTACGCCTTCGACGTCACCCCCTCTGGTTTTTCTTTTATTCAAATTTAATTCAAATTTGACCAGAACTCTGACTAGTTGTAACTCCTAATCTACAATTCCAAATGAGTTGATTATTTTTGCATTGTGTTCTTACTAGAAAATCCTAGCAGCACACCCAAGATGAGATTTTTCTCTGCTGTCTAGAATTTCTGGTAATTTTTAGAAGTGTTCTTGATATTTTTATTTTTGTCATTTGATTTATTTTCATAAGGTGAAGCTTGTCTTGAAGGCATCTAGGAGTGTGAAGCTCCTCTGCACTAAGGCAAACCACAACAACATTTTCCTGGTGTCTTTGCCATATCCATGATTTTCCACTTGAATATATATGATATTCATTGCATATAGTATTAAAATAAATAGTGCTTGTGTTATTTAGTTTGTCATGATCAAGATGCTTAGTTAACAGAAATGAATGCTTGAACTAGTGAGATATAGCTTGAGTAGTTGGACTAAATGAGTTTGTCATGATTATGGTAATATGAGCATTGATATTATTTTCCTTATATGCATGATGAGTTTCGTATGCTAAATGCCAACTAAAAAGTGATTAGTCTAGATGACCAGTAAGTAAGGACCAAAAATGTTGAAAGATGAGTTTGTGCAAGTAGAACTTTGAATGAGGTTGATCTATTGTTTCTAAGTGATATGTGATGCATGATATATGGTTGCATACGCATAGCATATAGTGACTCGAGCATTTTATTTCAAGCTAAACCTGATGATAATTGAAATTGACCGTAATGTTGGTTGGGTCATGGTGCCACTGAATCAGGCTGACAAGTGAAACCACATTTTCCTTAGTATGGGGAGGCTGTTAGTTGGCCCGTTGTCATGCCTTTTGTCGGTGCCTCCAACGAGGGAAGGTTATGGGCATGCGTTACCCTGGCCTGGTAAGCTGACCTAACCTTGTGAGCCAGTTGTTGTTCTGGTACCTTGCCCCCGTTTGGGACCGTTTATTTGCCACAATGGTGGCCATTTTGCCTTTGGTAGGCTGGGGCCACCAATTACTTATCCCAGTGGGGAGTTGGTCAGAGTGGCCGAAAGAGTGTCATGGAAATGGGAGAGTTCTGTCGGAATGTTGTTGGTCCACCCGAATGGGAGTGCAAGACCATGGGTTCTGTGGTGTGGGTAAAGTGCACTACCTCTGTAGAGTGTATTAATATATCGATAGCCGCGCTCGTGGATAAGGGCCTAGTTCATAAGTAAGTCACACCATGAATCAACTTTTATAAAGAAATCTTGCACACTAAGTTATTTGCATTACACTGGTTGAATCATGATGATGTCAGTGAGGCTTACTGTTGTAGTATCATTTGTAATCCATGAATGATCACCGTTTGGTTACCAGGTAACTCGTTAAACCGAGTATGGTTCCATTTGTGATCCTTATGACCACCATTTGGTTGCGAGGCAATCCGTTGGTAAGAGAGTCCAAGTGACTCAATACACAAGTTTGGTTTCACTGCATGAGTAGCATGTTGCTTTTTGAATTTTACTTGATTAAATTTCATGATATTGTTTGTCATTATAGTTATGCTTGCTGTGAGCTTGCAAGTACATTCAATGTACTGACCTGGCGTGTTATGCCAGATTTCAGGAAAGTCCAACTCGATCGGAGTGCTGCCATGTCTAGATCATGTCCACATTGGTGTCCCTGTGCTATGGAGTCCCGCTATGTCGTTGTTCCGCTACCGTGTAGAGGTCTTGCTCGAGGCCCCTTTATGTTCACTAAATAATGTACATATTGTTCAGCCGCACCGAGTGTGCCGCTTGGCCTCGATACTTGATGTAATATCACACTATGCTTCCGCTAGTTTCAATAAAGCGGTGATTTTATGTACTAAGATGTTGTGTATTATCAGCAGACATGATCTCTGGGTTGGCAATGCAAGGTAAGTCGGTTGCTCTGAGCCGGGGTGCCACAGAAACCAATCTGGACTGCCCATACAAAAGTAGACCTGGCACTCTTTAATACGAATGGCATGCGGATAAAACAGTACATACCACATGGTGTGATGAACGGGGTCTTCTCTTCTTTTTCCTTGGACATGAAGACCTGGTGATACCCAGAATATGCATCCAGAAAGGAAAGCAAATCGCAACCCAAAGTGGAATCCACGATCTAATCGATGCGCGACAAGGGAAATGGGTCCTTCAGGAAAGCCTTGTTGAGATCTGTGAAATCTATGCAAAGCCTCCATTTCCTGTTAGCCTTCTGGACCACCACTAGATTTGCTAACAATGTGGGATGTAGCACTCCTCTGACCGAACCGGCTGCTTCAAGCTTCTTGATCTCCTCTGCAATAAACTGCTGCCTCTCCAAGGCCTGCTTCCGGACTTTCTGCTTGACGGGTCGGGCATGTGGGCAGACATCAAGGTGGTGCTCAATTGCCTCCCTGGGAACACCGGGGATATCATATGGTTGCCAGGAAAACACATCGACATTTGCCCGCAGGAAGGCAATGAGTGTGCTTTCCTATTTGTCATCCGGGGTGGCACTGATGGTGAAAGTACCATCAACGCCAGCCAGCCCTGCCGGGACCTTCTTCACTTGTGGAGCAGTAACCTTAGACCTTTTGTTGTTGGAACTCTCTGGCAAGTCATCAATAGGCGCAGCATACTCCGAAGAGGTATGCCTCCCAGATTCCCTCTCAGTGTCCTTGCTATCCTTCTTCTTTCCTCTGCTCTCCTTGGCAGGAACTGCTGCTGCCGCTGCCTCTGCCGCGACCGCGTCCCGGTACATCTTGTCCATGCAAATGATTGCGTCCTTCTCATCTGATGGGATGGAAATGACTCCAACTCAGTCATCTTCAAGGTGTTGTAGGCATAGTGGGATGCCGCCATGAACTTAGCCAGGGCTGGTCGTCCAAGGATCCCATTGTACGGCAAGGGGAGGTCGACCACAACAAACACAACCTTTTTAGTCCGATAGTTCAACTCCCCTCCAAATGTCACAGGCAACATGATCTATCCCTTAGGATGAATCCTGTCAGGATTAACTCCTTGAAACGTGCCGGTGACCTTTAACTCCTCTTCTGCTATCTAAAGTTTGCTGATAACCTTTGGGGAAATCAGATTCAACCCGGCCCCGCCGTCCACCAACATCTTAGTGACCTCGAGGTTGCGAATTACTGGAGAGACCAACAATGGCAAACACCCAACCGTAGTGGTACGGTCAAGATGATCTTCTTCATCCAAGATGATGGGCGTGCGTGACCATTTGAGTGGTTTCGGGCCTCTAGTGCTGGTTCCATGGCATTGACCTCACGTGCCCACCGTTTGAGTTGGCGATGAGAGGTGTGCAGGGATGCGTCCCTGTCAATGCACAGGGCATCAGTGGCCTTCTGAAACTCTTGCTCACTGGTTTCCTCTTCATCCCCTCCATCACTCTCATCACCACATGCTTCCTTCTCTTGATCTTTGGCAGGTTTTCCTTTGTTCCGGAGGGGTTTGCCGGGGGGATTTAATTCACCGCCTTGACCCTTACCGCCAGCGACATTCTGACCCTTTTCCTTGTCATGCTTCTCATACTCTGCTCTTTGTGATACGGGGCTAACCCGGTGTAGGCCGATCTTTCACGATTGGAGTAGGATCCCTCGAAGAACACGATGAACACGGGGAAGAACGGGGAGAAATCACAAGGGGAAACACTCAAGAACAAGTCCAAATCACACATCCACTAGACAATCAAACACACAAGATCACAAGGTACATGAACAACAAAGGGAAAGATACAAGGTAAGGTTCATCTCCAAGAGGAGGTCTTGATGATATCCTAGATGGATCTTCCCACAAGGGGGTCTTGATGATATCCCGCAAGATCTTCTCACATGGAGGTCTTGAACTCCATTGGAGTGGTAGTCTCTCTTTCTCAAGAGTAGAGATAGGAGCAAAGCTCACCTAAGAATGAGCTATCATATTTGCTAACCCTAACTAGAGGAAGGGGATGGAGTATATATAGGCTAGTCCACGAAGGGGTAAGTGAGTAGGGGATACATGGGCCTTTGGCCCGATTCTGCGCACAGGCAGGCGCCGGATGTCCAGGCTGGGGCCCAGATGTCCGGGCGTTCGCGGGAGGCCGGATGTCCGGGGCATGGGCCAGATGTTCGGGCTGGTGAGGTTGGCCTCGGTGCTCTCTGGATAGGGGCGTCGGATTTCCGGGCTTGTGGCCCGATGTCCTGGCTGTCGGGAGGCACTGGATGTCCGGGCTTGCGGGCCGGATGTCCGGGGCCTATAGGTACTTGGCGGCTGGGCGGCTGCTGTGGGTGAAGCTCCAGGGGCCGGATGTCCGGGGTCCTGGCCGGATGTCCGGGTCCTGGGGGTTGTCTCCATCTTCTTTCGTCGTCGCTTCCAGGCTTCCCTCGCGGATGGTGTAGTTGTTCCTTGGCGCTTGCACTCCTCCTCAACATCCGTGAAGCTCCGACAATACCTATGCATGCACACGGGAGAAGTGTCAAGTAGTATACCATCCTCGAAGGGGTCAAGTGAGCACGTATAAAGGAGAAGAACCACCTTTGAGTATGTGAAGTAGAGGTCGCACGTGTCACTTTCCAAATGGACTCTTGACATGGTGATGACCGTAGGATGCTCCGCATCATCCCCTCCCCCTTGGAAAAGATCCGACTTCGGATCGAAAACCAAATCACCATGGGAAAGAGATGGTGGTGCCGTGTCGAAGTGGTCGGTCACCAAGCACTCATCATCTTGAAACTCGAAATGGGCACTCTTCAATGTCGCACCGTCTAGTGATTCATTCAAAACAAGCAAGAACAACAAACACTTGGAAAAACAAATGTGGTTAGCCTTAGCGCAAAACCAAGCATTCAAGAGGTGATTCACCAAACAAGTGTCGTCATCAAGCATAGCATCGGGTGTGACAAAGGATTGTGACATGGCATGTAAGCATATCAATTGAGCACAAGCAAAGATATCATGGGGACAAGTATGCAAATGTGAGGTAGTGATGCAAATATGTGTGAGAAGAGAATAAGCATCTACCTCAAGGTCATTGCAAACAAGCATCAAGCACTCAATGAAAGGTCTATGGTAGGCATAAGAATCATTCACAACACCAAATAAAATGAAGTGTCTAAACACATGGGACAAGTTCAAGACAATCCAAGCATAATGTGCATAGGGTGTAGCGAATACAGTGTGGCACTCAACACAATAGAAAGAGCAATTGTTCGTCATGTGTGAGGCAATCAAGTCAATCATGTGACAAGCAAAGGGACATGGCATATGTGAAGAAATGATATTGGTGCAACCAACCATATGATAGTAGCAACACAAGGTATATATGTCATGAAGCATGGAAATGTGGCAATCATAGGTGAAAGAAATATCTCGAACATGCGTGCAAATGGTGCAAGCAACACATGAAGTATGATCCACAATATCCAAGCTCAAGAAGGATGTCACCTTGAAAGCATTTCCTTGTGCATTCTTCACATTGCCGGAGTGGTAGGAAGTATGGTGTAGAAGCGAGTTGTGGAAGAATCTATGAGGCTCGCTCTCGAGAGCTCGAATGGTCAACTCACGTGAAGTGGAAGTCGAAATAAATTCCAAGTATCCTACACATGCACACAACAAAACAAAGAACATATGCACATGGTAGATAAACACATCATCCATCATGATGCTTCTCATCTTTTGCACAAAACCATTAGTAACAAAAGTGCATGAATAATATGATGCAACAATGGCGATATTCATGGCACTAGGTATATGGTGCAAAGAAGTAAGGCAAGCATGCTTCACAAGGAATATGTCAAAATCTCCAAACAAGTGTGAGAATGCTATGGGGGCCATCTCATGAGCAAGACGACAATCATGGTTGCACTCAATACATGGAAAATGATCTAGCATGAGAGAGGCAACATATGGAGATATGTGACAAGAAGCAATAACAATCATGTGCAAAGCATTTAGATGGTTGTCATCAACCGCATGAAATGAGCAAGTATGAATCATTGGTGATGCAAGACAAGCAAGCATATCAATCATGTCGTGCAAACTAGTGGAGCGAAGATGCAACACACTAGGGGAAATCATGGCAATCATGTCATGTGAGCAATTAATAGGCATAGACAATGCACATGACATATCGCAAGCACGAACACAAAGCAAGATGAAAGTATCATCATAGGAATGGTGCACAAAAGGAACATGGCAATAACAAGCAATATCTCCACCAAGCTTGCAAATACACATACAAGTACTAGAATCAATCATCATTTGTAATGCAAAGCATGGGTCACAAATGCACGTCAAAGGCATAGGAATGAGCATATCATGCAAAGTGAACATGGCAAGATGGGCATATGATATGTAATGAATAATAACCCATAGCCAAGTGAGTGCCATGTAGAAGGGCTGTGGGAAAGATAATCCATGGGATCCCAAATCATCGTTGCTCTCTAGAGCTCGTTTTGTCAACTCATGGGATTGCGAGGTTGACAAGTATTCATGGGTACCTACACAAAAGAGACACAAACCAAAGAAATTGTGCGCGTGGTAAATGTACACATCATCCATCATGATGTGTATGTGCACATGCGAGTTAGCACAAGATAAGCATCGCTCACAGAAATTTGATGCATGGTATATGAACATGTCATCCATCATGAAAGAATAGTTATTATGTATGACACGATGGGGATACAAATTGAGAATGCAAGTATATGACACATCAATATCATGTTTAATCATGGGGAGCATATGGTGCACACAAGTATTGGGATCATGCAATGAATGGGGTGGATCAAAATCTCCTAAAATGCATGAGGAAACTATGGGGGTCTCCTCATGAGTAATATCACATGGATAAAATGGACAACATCCAAAACAATGCATATCCGAAGCTAGGTGGGCATGGCATGGCATATGAGATAAATTATGCAAAGGGAGCATATCAATATCATCACAAGAAAAACAAATGCCAATAACCATGGGCTTGTCATCTATGCCATATGTGCAAATTGGGTTTATTTTAAGGGCATATGCATAGTCACTATGAAGAGATTGCAAATAAGACATATGATTGATCTCATGCATAGCATATGACAAGTCAAGCGGATTAGCAAACATGATGTGACCTAAAGAATTGTCACAAGAAATCCTATGTAACATGGCATCACTACTAATAGACTCCACATGAGAATCATCATACTCATCATAAATGGGCACATCATCATTTGGGGAAATCATACTAGCATGAAGCATGGTACTAGGTGGATCAACATCATGCAAGCAATCAATGTCAAGAATGTCCACTAGTGGGACTAGATCATCACCTTCACCTATGTTACCTTGTTCATTCCACTCAAGTGGTGTACGTGAGGTGGGAAAGACCAAATGGTGGTCATCTTCATCTTGATGGAACCATGTGGGGGGTGCATCATATTCCACCATGGCCATCGTCTTGTCCAAAGGGAGGAAGGAGTCGTCGAGGATCGGCGCGTCATCATAAACGGGACCTAGCACCAAATGAGAAGACACAATAGAGGTAGAGGTCAAGTTGTTAGAAATGCAAATGGCCTCACGAGACCTATCAACTATCTCACTCTCTCTATGTGGTGTTTCACTCATTCCCTCAAAGTAGGTGCACTCAAAGTCACATATGGTGGAGTCACTCATCTCACACAAGTGGTGGGGGTTATCGCTCTCCTCACATGGAAAGTGGGGCAACTCATCATATATGGGGCTAGTGGTGAAGTCACTCTCACTCTCAATATGGTGGCAAAAGTCACTCAAGTCATCATACATCGCCGTGGTCGAAGGGAAGATCCCATGCTCAACCATATTGTCGTCGTCATCGTGTATGAAGGCCGAAGATGGCACATCATCACTCTCCTTCATGATCGAAGGGAAAATCCCATGCTCGATCATCTCGTCACCGTCGCCGTTGATGAAGGCCGAAGATGGCACATCATCACTCTCGCCTCCAAAGATGGAAGCATCATCCTTGCTCGCCACCTTGTTGCTCGCCTCCAAAGCTTGGTCCTTGAGGGTCTCCATAGTCGTACTCATCGCCGCACCGTCTTGAAAAAGAGTCGAAGTAGACTCAGCACCATCAATGCCACAAAGAGGGGTGGCGGTGAAGTCGAACTTGGGAGCATCGTCTTGGAGCTCATCGGGCTTGGACATCGTGGTGGTACTAGCCTCATGCTTGTCGTAGAGCTTGGTCGCCGCAAAGTGTGCTTGGGTTGGAGAAGCCTTGGCCTTCATGAGTTCTTGTTCCGCCTTGAGAGCACCAATGTAGTAGTCGTCAATGGACTTGTAGTTCTCGAGGAAGATGGTCTTGGAGATGTCGTTGTGCAATCCCATCATGAAGTGGAACTTCATCGAAATGGGGTCGTCCACGCCGGCTCGTCGCAAGGCAATCTTCATCTCCTTGAAGTACGCGTCGATGGACTTGGATCCTTGGATGGTGTTCTCCAATTGGCGTTGAAGTTGTTCCATGTAGGTTGGAGGCACGAACTCTCGCCGCAAAGCTCTCTTCGTCTTGGGCCAACTCATGTCATAGTACTCCGAAGGTGTGTGAAGCCACCATCAGCTCCCTTACATAATAATATTTCACTGTATCAGCTACGAGGGGAAAATCTGAAAGACAGAGGATAGAGAGTGAGAGAAAGAGTGTGAGACTTGCGCCGCTCTCCATTTCGAGGGGATTTCGATGATTCTGGGGTGATTGAACTATTTCTTTACCTGTTCAATTTCTAACGAATCAAGATATCCTCTTGTTCCGGTATAAATAGTAGCTATCTGCTCTTCCACTGGGAGAGGATTTGCCTGGGATTGTTTAAGCAATTCCCTTAATCGTCGACCCCTTGCCAATTGATTCTGACTTGTTTTATCGAGAGCAGAGGCGAATAATAGGCTTGTCACTCTACGAATTGAGCTAGTTCCAATTTGGATTTGCCAGCTACTTGTTTCATGGCTTTAATTTGAGCCGCAGATCCTACTCTGGAAACTGAAATACCCACATTAATAGCGGGTCGAATTCCGGCATGGAATAGATCCGCAGATAAGAATATTTGTCCATCTGTAATGGAGATTACATTAGTAGGAATATAGGCGGAAACGTCTCCAGATTGAGTCTCAACTATTGGTAAAGCGGTCATACTTCCTTCGCCTAAAAGAGAATTTAATTTCGCGGATCTTTCTAAAAGGCGTGAATGCAAATAAAAAACATCCCCTAGATAAGCCTCACGGCCGGGACTTAATAGAAGGGACATTTGGCGATAAGCTTGTGCCTGTTTGGAGAGATCATCATAAATTATTAAAGTATGCCGTTCGCGGTACATAAAAGTCGTGGAGGTTTCTTGTGGCGCACTTCACTTGATCTTCGGGACGAACTTGATGTAGCTTGAGGTAGTCATCCATCAAACGCTCCCACTCGAGATACTCCTCGGGTTCTTGAGTCCCATAGAAAGGAATCTCATTGTCGGTGTTGAGGTCGTAGTAGCTCGTGGAAGTCGCGGACTTGAGCTTGGGGAGCTTCTCTTGAGCGTAGTCCTGGGGTGCTTGTTGGCGAAGATGCCGTATGTCCGTAAGCGAAGATGCCTTGAAGTCGCTTGGCGAAGATGCCAAGGGAGATGGTGAAGTCGTTGAGCGGTTGTTGGTGTGGAGCTCTTGACCTTCACGTTCTTGTTGGTGATGGTGTCGATGCCGATGTGATCTTGCCGGAGATGGTACCTCGGAAGCATGTGCTCTTGAGCGTCTTCTTGAAGATGAGGAAGATCGCTTCTAGGACTTGATGAGGGCTTTGATCTCCTCCATTTGAGCTTGCATCTTGGCGTCGGAGTTGTTTTCCGTGGCATCGAACTCGTCATTGTTGTTGTAGACCGAAGGTGAAATGCCTTGCCTATCCATCACAAGACTTGAGTAGAGGTGAGTAGGAAATGAGATAAACAATACCAAGTTACCTTCTCCCAAAGTTGAGGATGTATCCCGTTTCACTCAATGTGAAATGAAAGAATAGTGGAATTGGTACCGGACTTGTTCACTCACACCTATCAAGTAAAGCTTATGGTAGAGCTCGGTGAGGATAGTGGCACAAAAATTTGATGCAAAATGTTAGCAAGAGTCAATAATGTTGAAAGAGATTCACAATTTCGCAAGAGAAACAAGTAGACCAATAGCACTATGTGGCACACGAAAACACACACACGGATAGATAAATGGGATCGTGCAACCAAGGAATGAGCACAAAATGTGGAATCCACGGAAAACGCTCGTGTTGCACAACTCAAGAGAGACGCTAGCACGATTGGTCAATAGGCGGATACGACACTTTGTGCACAACCTATAAGATGCAAAATGGATAAACTTTCTATCCCAAGTATGCTATATATGTATGGTTCCCGGTATTTCTCACACAATGATCCAAGATGATCAAGTATGATACCATATGATATATTTTGATGCTATGGCTATTTCTTACAAGCTCTTTGCTCTCTTTCTTTTTCTTTGCTTAAAAGCTTATTCTCTTTTTTTTGATATGGCCACTATGCGAAATGCACAAACCAAGATAGCAATTGTGTATATGCGGGAACAAACTTGTGAGACAAGATATGATATCAATATGATATGGTATGTATGCAAAGGATGTTGTAGATCACTAATGTGCACAAGTAACGTGGCCCGACAATATTCAAATTGCTAGTCTCGATAGGCAAGTAACGCAAAATGGGCTAAGGGGTTATCAATGCAATTGCAAGGGGAATATACAATGGTGTCATTGAGGTTACCATCCTTGGCGATGATGAGTGGCGGTGTTCTTGATGTCGAGCCGTTCCTAGTTAGCCGAAACACCCTAGGAAACGGAAAAACCACAAACTCAAAATCTCAAAGGCAAATGTCAAATTGTGGTAGCGGAAAGCGGTGGTGGTTTGCACTTGGCAATGCGGAAGTGGAGTGATGGCTATACACGTGTCGGAGTTGAAGTTGCCGTCCCTAAGTAGCCAAAACACCTTAGGAGACACAACTCATAACACAAACAAAATGGGTTAAGTTGTGGTGGCGGAAGTGTATGGTGGGCACGTCTATGTGGAAATGGTGGTGGTGGTTGATGAAGAAGCAAACGTCCCTAAGTAGCCAAAACACCTTAGGAGACTCGAATCACTACTCAAACAACCTCAAATGCAATGGAGAACAAAAAGGGTTAGGTTGCGGAAGTCGGTGGTGGCTATGCGGATAATATGGTGGATGGCCTAGGAAAACTTGCCAAATTTTCAAATATTTGATGGAGTCAAATGATGTTGGTGATATTTTTGTGGGATGGGGGACGTCAATATCTTCAAAACGAGCTAAAGAACGTCAAAATCGGACTCCGGATGAATTATTTGTGGTCAAAACGGTGGAAAAAAAAACTGAAATGACAGGGGCCGGATATCCGGGGGTAGGGGCCGGATTTCCGGGGGTGTATGTCCAGAACCGTGCAGATTTGGTGCTCCAGGGCCAGGATGTCCGGCTTGGGGCCCGGATGTCCGGCCGGATGGCCCGGATGTCCGGCCGGATGGCCCGGATGTCCGGCCGGATGGCCCAGATGTCCGGCCTGAGGCCCGGATGTCCGGCCCGACGATTCCAGATCTCGTTTGGGTTTTCGAATTGGGGGCGGAAATTGATGATTTCGGGGGCAAAATTGCGGAGATTTCGTGGATGGAAGATGGGGAAACTTGGGGAAATGCTAGATCCACTTGAAACCAAGCAAATCCATGGATCAAAATCAACAAAACATCATCAAACCAACAAATCACAAAAAAAATTGGGGCTATTTTTGGTGGGGATTTTCGAATTTAGGACGAAATTAAGTAAAAGAAGGCTAGAAAACGATGGGAGGGACTCCAAATCTGTGATAAACCTAAGCTCTGATTCCATATGATATGGGGCTAACCTGGTGTAGGCCGATCTTTCACGATTGGAGTGGGATCCCTCGAAGAACACGATGAACACGGGGAAGAACGGGGAGAAATCACAAGGGGAAACACTCAAGAACAAGTCCAAATCACACATCCACTAGACAATCAAACACACAAGATCACAAGGTACATGAACAACAAAGGGAAAGATACAAGGTAAGGTTCATCTCCAAGAGGAGGTCTTGATGATATCCTAGATGGATCTTCCCACAAGGGGGTCTTGATGATATCCCGCAGGATCTTCTCACATGGAGGTCTTGAACTCCATGGGAGTGGTAGTCTCTCTCTCTCTCAAGAGTAGAGGTAGGAGCAAAGCTCACCTAAGAATGAGCTATCATATTTGCTAACCCTAACTAGAGGAAGGGGATGGAGTATATATAGGCTAGTCCACGAAGGGGTAAGTGAGTAGGGGATACATGGGCCTTTGGCCTGACTCTGCGCACAGGCAGGCGCCGGATGTCCGGCCTGGGGCCCGGATGTCCAGGCGTTCGCGGGAGGCCGGATGTCCGGGGCATGGGCCGGATGTCCGTGCTGGTGAGGTCGGCCTCGGTGCTCTCTGGATAGGGGCGTCGGATTTCCGGGCTTGTGGCCGGATGTCCGGGCTGTCGGGAGGCGCCGGATGTCCGGGCTTGTGGGCCGGATGTCCGGGGCCTGTAGGTACTTGGTGGATGGGCGGAGGCTGTGGGTGAAGCTCCAGGGGCCGGATGTCCGGGGTCCTGGCCGGATGTCCGGGTCCTGGGGGTTGTCTCCATCTTCTTTCGTCATCGCTTCCAAGCTTCCCTCGCGGATGGTGTAGTTGTTCCTTGGCGCTTGCACTCCTCCTCAACATCCGTGAAGCTCCGACAATACCTATGCATGCACATGGGAGAAGTGTCAAGTAGTATACCATCCTCGAAGGGGTCAAGTGAGCACGTATAAAGGAGAAGATTCACCTTTGAGTATGTGAAGTAGAGGTCGCACGTGTCACTTGCCAAACGGACGCTTGACATGGTGATGACCATAGGATGCTCCGCATCACTTTGCCTCTTGACGAGCTGTTCAACCTAATAACACTCTTGAAGGTCATCGCCCTTGGTCCGATGAATCTTGCAATACGGCACATCACCCTTCTCAGCCTTCTCGGCATCCACAGCCTCCCAGTAGTTAGCGCACACGGCAGCTTCCTTGCCGAGGGCTTCGGCCTTAGCCGTCTTGCTGTTACTAGGTGTACCCAATCCTTCAACAGTCATCACTACCTTATCCTTGCGCTTCTTGCTCTTCTTCTGACTGGTGGATTCATCATCATCCTCTGAATCAACATTGATGCAGTCCTCCTCCCCAGGTAACTTCCTTCCCTCCTCCATCCGAGCACACTTATCCACCAAGCTGTAAAGCTCCTTCACAGTCTTGGGCAAACGTACGTTCATCTTGGAAAGAGTCCTATGGTTGCGCACATTGGACTGGATGACGGCTATGATAGCTGCCGGATGGATGTTTGTGGTGTTCTTGTGGACTCTGCTGAATCTCTACAAATACTTTCAGAGAGTTTCCCCTTCTTTCTGTTGGAGAAGCTGCAAATCGTTGGGCCGACCTGGTTCTTGATGGCCGCCAGTGAAGGCGCCAATGAACTCATGGCACAGGTTAGCCCATGATGAAATGGAGTTCTCTGGCAGCTGCATCAGCCATGACCTCACATTGGACTTGAGAGCCAAAGGGAAGTAGTTAGCAAACATCTTCTCATCTCTTCCCCCGGTAGCTTGAACAGCAATGGTGTAGATGCTCAGAAACTCTGCCGGGTTTAGCCGCTCATCATACTTCTCGAGTATCTCTGGCTTGAACATGTGGACGGACGGCCAACGGACTTGCCGTAGCTCACGACTAAAGGTAGGGCACCCAACCTCGAAAGGTAGAAACCCACCAATATCGACCGCGGGCTCGTCGACGTCAGGACCATCGCACCGGTTGGTCCGAAGGTGGTCATCACGGTGTCGCTCAATGACAACACACACGTCTCCCCTTCGCCTGTCCTCTGGGGCTTGCCACCGGTCTGGACGCGCTCGAGGGTCAGAAGGGGACATCAAGACATCGTCAGGTTCTTGATTCTGCTGCGCTCGCGCTGGCTGCTGTGGCGGGGACTCTATCATGGGGGTGGCCCCTTTTGTACGACCAGCGGCATGAGTCGTTGTCGTTGCTTGGGGAGGCCATAGTGGGTCAGCTCGCTACGAGCCCCCAGCCTTGGGGAAACCGAGCAGACTCTGGATGGTGGCATGCCACTCATCCATCTGATCGCCGCTATCGGGAACCTTAGTAGCAGCTGAGCCCGCGCCATGGCCTTCGTAGCCGTACTCGGTATGGGTGATGATGACGCAGATCGTACCGTCGCTCGGCTCCTGACAGTGCCAGAAACGACAGTACCACGTCCCCGCTGTTGCGGGGTGGCCACCTGGATGGCATTGTGGCATGGCGAAGGCGCTTGAGGGTCAGCGGCTCCATCGGGCGCAGCGACTTCGTCGACTCGCCCCGGGGGAGGCGAACACACTGCGGTCACTCCCGTGACGGAGCGGCTATAGGGCGGTGATTCGCCCCAGACCGAGTGCCATTGTTGCGTCTATGCCAGTCGGCGTGAGGAAGGGGCATGGATGGAGTAACCCCTTCACTCATACCTCATGGAGCATGGCCATCAGGGTGTTGCTGATGTTGCTCTCCTCCGGTGTCTCCCGCTCCTGCTTCGGCCGTGGGGGAAGTGATGACGGTGTCGCCTGCTCCGACCACATCCCTAGCATCGTCTACATCCTCACGCACCTCCGCACTTCCGTAGCATTGGTGGCTGCGGGCGGCGGAACCTTTGAGGTGGACGGGTGAGCCGAAGCACTGGATTTCTTCTTGGGCGCCATGGTTGATGGCGCCATCGAAGACGAAGATGGCGATGAAGATGACGCGCTGCACATGCTTTTAGGTTTGCGTGAGTGATCTCCCTACCTGGCGCGCCAAAGATGACGTGGGAAACCACTGCCACCTATGGGACCAAGGGTCCCTTACTGGTTCGGCAGGGGGGATGTCACGTCGCACAACGAGCAGCAGAGCGTGGAGCAGCATAGCAGAAATTACATGGGCAATTTTACCCAGGTTCGGGCCGCCGTGAGGCATAAAACCCTACTCCTGCTTTGGTGGATTGATGGTGGAAGAATGGTGGTAGAGCGCAGTACACTTGCCCGGAAGGATTGCCTACAGGCAACAGTGGCTATGCACGTATGAGTGTGTGGGTATCCAACCATCTCACACCTTTCTACGGTTGCCACGGGTCTCCTCTTATAGATTAAGGGGTTGCCACAATGGCAAATCAGTCATTATGCACTGATAAGATAGCAAACAATGCTATCATACCTAACTCTGTAGGCTGACAGAGCACATTAAGCTTAACACGCCGTAGGACGGGTGTCGTCTACAGGTATTTCTTGTAGAAAGCGGTTGGCATGTGGCGAATGGCTGCCACTTAATCACTTTGCGGCTTGACACCGCACTGATTGACGACGTGGGTCGTGGCGGAGTGGTTGGGTGAGGTGGTTTTTGCCTCTATGAGTCCCGGCAGGCCCTGCCGGGACGTCTTGGATGTTCTCTTCCGGGGGCGGCTCCGCCCTCGCTGAGCTTGTCTGCCCGGCAAGGGAGGTTTTTCTCCTGGTGGTATCTTGCTTCTCTGGCTTGACCTTGGTCCTCTTGATCTGCATGTTGGTCCTTCGAAGGTCTTGGTCTCCTGTACTCTAGCATGGCCTGGTGCCATAATCTTGTTCCCGTGCCTGTGCACAGCCTTAGCAACAAACCCAGGGTTTGTTGCACCAACAAGCTCTAATATGCTTAGTTACCTAGGTTAGCTCAATAATGACCTATACTTAGCTTACTTATGTCAAAAATGGCATAATATGCTTAGTTAACTCAAAAAATGGCATAATTACCTAGGTTAGCTCAATAATGATCTATACTAAGCTTATTTAGTTCATTCATGATATAAGTATCTTACTTACCTCATAAATGGCATGATAACCTTGGTAAGCTCATAAATGTCATATGGTTAGCTTACTTACGTAAAAAATGGCATGATTACCTAGGTTAGCTCGAAAATGATCCATTTTACCTAAGCTAGCTCCAAAATGATCCATTTTACCTAGGTTAACTCCAAAATGATCCATTTTACCTAACTTAGCTCCAAAATGATCCATTTTACCTACGTTACCTCCAAAATGGTCCATTTTACCTAAGTTAGCTCATAAATGATCCATTTTACCTAAGTTAGCTCCAAAATAATCCATTTTAGCTAAGTTAGCTCATAAATGATCCATTTTACGTAATTTAGCTCCAAAATGACCTGAGTTAGCTCTAAGTTAGCTCTAATATGCTTAGTTACCTAGGTTAGCTCAATAATGACCTATACTTGTCGGGGAACGTATCATGCAATTTTAAAAAACTCCCACGCTCACGCAAGATCTATCTAGGAGATGCATAACAACGAGAGGGGAGAGTGTTTCTACGTACCCTTGTAGACTGTAAGCGGAAGAGTTTCACAACGCGGTTGATGTAGTCGAACTTTCTTTGTGATCCACCGATCAAGTACCGAACATACGGCACCTCCAAGTTTTGCACACGTTCAGCTCGGTGACGTCCATTGCCTTCTTAATCCAGCAAGTTGTCGAGGTAGTAGATGAGTTCCGTCATCATGACGGCTTGGTGATAGTGATGGTGAAGTCATCCACATAGGGCTTCACCTAAGCACTACGAAGATATGACCGTGGGAGTAAACAGTGGAGGGGGCGCCACACACGGCTAACAATTGATGTTATGTTGTGCTAGGGCGCCCCCCTCACATATATATAGGTTGGAGGGAGAGGGGAGGCAGAAATGGGGCACCCCAAGCAGGATCCGAATCCTACTTGGGGTTTTCCCAAGTGGCGCCCCCCTTCCATAAATTCCCGGAGGGGGAAGGAAATGAGGAAGAAGGAAGTAGTACTTCCTACTTTTCCTTTTTCCCTTCCCCTCTTTCCTTATCCTCTTTGGCCGGCCCATATGGGGGGCGCACCAGCCCCTTGTGGCTTGTGCATTTCCCCTCTTGGCCCAATAAGCCCATATCTTTTGCCGGGGGTGCCTGTAACCCCTTCCGGTGACCCGATATGTACCTGGTACCCTCCGGTATAAATCTTTACCTCTCGACCATTTCGAGACTCCTCGTCATGTCTGCGATTTCATCTGGGATTGATACGTCTCCAACTTATCTATAATTTTTTATTGTTCCATCCTATTATATTATCCATCTTGGGTGTTTTATATGCATTTATATGCTATTTTATAAGATTTTTGGGACTAACCTATTAACCTAGAGTCGAGTGCCAGTTTCTGTTTTTTTCCTTGTTTTTTAGTATCGAGAAAAGGAATATCAAATGGAGTCCAATTGACATGAAAATTTATGGAGAATATTTTTGGACCAGAAGAAGCCCACGGAGCATCGGAGATGGACCACAAGAGTTACGAGGCCACCACGAGGGTGGAGGGCGTGCCCTACCCCCTGGGTGCGCCCCCTACCTCGTGGCTGCCTCATGGACCCCCCCTGACTTGTTCCCGATGCCAACACCTCTTATATTTCCCCTAACTTCCAGAAGAGAACCTAGATCAGGAGTTCCGCTGCCGCAAGCCTCTATAGCCACCAAAAACCAATCGGGACCCTGTTCTGGCACCCTGTCGGAGGGGGGAATCATCACCGGTGGCCATCTTCATCATCCCGGCGCTCCCCATGACGAGGAGGGAGTAGTTCACCCTCGGGGCTGAGGGTATGTACCCGTAGCTATTGATTTGATCTCTCTCTCTCTCTCTCTCTCTCTCGTGTTCTTGATATCGCACGATCTTGATGTACTGTGAGCTTTGCTATTATAGCTGGATCTTATGATGTTTCTCCCCCTCTACCTTCTTGTAATGGATTGAGTTTTCCGCTCGAAGTTATCTTATCGGATTGAGTCTTTAAGGATTTGAAAACACTTGATGTATGTCTTGCGTGGGATACCCGTGGTAACAATGCGATATTCTATTGATTCACTTGATGTATGTTCTGGTGATCAACTTGCGGCTTCCGTGACCTTGGGACTCTATGCATAAGGGTTGGCACACGTTTTTGTCTTGACTCTCTGGTAGAAACTTTGGGGCACTCTTTGAAGTTCTTTGTGTTGGTTTGAATAGATGAATCTGAGATTGTGTGATGCATATCATATAAACAAACTCGCGGATACTTGAGGTGACATTGGAGTATCTAGGTGACATTAGGGTTTGGTTGATGTGTGTCTTAAGGTGTTATTTTACTACGAACTCTAGGGCTGTTTGTGACACTTATAGGAATAGCCCAATGGATTGACCGGAAAGAAAACTTTGAGGTGGTTTCGTACCCTACAATAATCTCTTTGTTTGTTCTCCGCTATTACTAACTTTGGAGTGACTCTTTGTTGCATGTTGAGGGATTGTTATATGATCTAATTATGTTATCATTGTTGAGAGAACTTGCACTAGCAAAAGTATGATCCCTAGGCCTTGTTTCCAAGCATTGCAATACCGTTTTCGCTCACTTTTACTACTAGTCACCGTGCTGTTTTTATATTTTCAGATTACAAAAACCTATATCTACCATCCATATTGCACTTCTATCACCATCTCTCCGCCGAACTAGTGCACCTATACAATTTACCATTGTATTGGGTGTGTGGGGACACAAGAGACTCTTTGTTATTTGGTTGCAGGGTTGGTTGAGAGAGACCATCTTCATCCTACACCTCCCACAGATTGATAAACCTTAGGTCATCCACTTGAGGGAAATTTGCTGATGTCCTACAAAACTCTGCGCGTGGAGGCCCAACATGAGTCTACAAGAAGAAGGTTGTGTAGTAGACATCAAGCTCTTTTCTGGCGCCGTTGCTAGGGAGGTTAGTGCTTTAATATTTAGATCTTTCAATTGAATTCTTTTGTTTCTTGTTTTATCACTAGTTTAGACTATAAAAGAAAACAAAAAATGGAATTGAGGGTGCCTCATATGCTTCATCTTTTTAATATCTTTCGTGAAAATGATGGAAAGGAAAATTGAGCTCAAGTGTTAGAAGAAGAAATCTATAACATGATTGTCATAAAATCTTTGTATAATGAGCATGCTTGCAATGTTGTTAGTATGAATTCCTTGAATATCCATGATGCTTATGGTATGCAAAGCCACAAGCTTGGGGATGCTATGTTTGATGAAGATGATATTTTTGTCCCCCAAGTTTTGATGAGCAAATTTATTATGATGAAAGAATGCCTCATATCTATGATGATTATAATGATGAAGGTGGGTTTGGAAGAGTGTCAACTTTGGGAAGTAATGATCCCACTATTTTGGAGGGTGTTGAATCTTATAGTGATAATTATGAAAGTGGATTTGGAGAGGTCATGACTTTATTTAGTGATGAATCCACTATTTCGGAAGAGGTTCCAATTGATTATGAGAACAAAGTTGCTATCTATGATGATTACTGTGATGACATGTATGCTATAAATAATAATGATAACCATGAAACTTGTCATCTTGATTTTAATTTTCAGTTGGATTATGCCTCACATGATAGTTATTTTGTTGAGTTTGCTCCCACTACTATTCATGATGAGAAATTTGCTTATGATGAGAGTAGTAAATTTTCTATGCTTGTGCATCATGAAAATAATGCTTTATGTGATGGTTATATTGTTGAATTCATTCATGATGCTACTGAAAATTATTATGAGCGAGGAATATATGCTTGTAGGAATTGGAATAATATCAAGTTTCATCTCTATGTGTTGAAAATCTTGAAGATTTGCTTGTTCTACCTTCCTATGCTAGTTGATTGTTGTTTCCATAAGTTGTTTGCTCACAAAATCCCTATGCATAGGAAGTGGGCTAGACTTAAATGTGTTAGTCATATGCTTCAAGATGCTCTCTTTGTGGTTCAGTTCTTATCTTTCAAGTGAACATCATTGAAATCATCATGCCTAGCTAAAAAGGCATTAAAGAAAAGCGCTTGTTGGGAGACAAACCAACATTTAACCCTACTGTTTTTGTGTGTCTAGATGATTACACTACTATATTAATCATGTTTTATAGCATTTGTTTCAATAAACTGCCGAGTAAAGCCTTTGGGATAGTGTGGATGATAGCTGACTTAATTCTGCGCAAAAATAGAAACTTTTGCACTCAGTCCAAGAAATTTGAAAATCCACTGGAACATGCTTTTCATCTGAATTTTTACACATAATTTATGTACATATTTTCTAGATTTTCCTAATTTTTCAGATATTTTGGAGTTAGAGAAGTATTGAAAGTTCCCAGATTACTACAGACTGTTCTGTTTTTGACAGATCTTGTTTTCTATGTGTTGTTTGCTTATTTTGATGAATATATGAGTAGTATCGGAGGGTATGAGCCATGGAGATATTGGAATACAGTAGTTGTAACACAAATATGAATTTATATTGAGTTTACAACAGTACCTAAGTGGTTATTTATTTTCTTATACTAACGGAGCTCATAACATTTTCTGTTGAGTTTTGTGTTGTGAAGTTTTCAAGTTTTGGTTAAAGATTCAATGGACTATGGAATAAGGAGTGGCAAGATCCTAAGCTTGGGGATTCCCAAGCCACCCCAAGGTAATATTCAGGGACAACCAAGAGCCTAAGCTTGGGGATGCCCCAGAAGGCATCCCCTCTTTTGTCTTCGTTCATCGGTAACTTTACTTGGAGCTATATTTTTATTCACCACATGATATGTGTTTTGCTTGGAGCATCATTTTATTTTGTTTTGTATTGCTTGATGTTTGAATAATATCCCAAGATCCGAAGTTCTTAAATGTTAGCGAGTCTTCACATAGTTACATAATTATTCGACTACTCATTGATCTTCACTTATATCTTTTGTAGTAATTTGTCATTTGCTCTAGTGCTTCACTTATATCTTTTTAGAGCATGGCGGTGGTTTTATTTTGAAGAAAACGATGAACCCTCATGCTTCACTTATATTATTTTGATAGTCTTAAACAACATGGTAATTTTCTTAGGTTATGAATTTAGTCCTAATATGATGGGCATCCAAGAGGGGTAAAATAAAAAGTTTCATATAAAGTGCATTGAATACTATGAGAAGTTTGATTCCTTATGATTGTTTTGAGATATGAGGATGGTGATATTAGAGTCATGCTAGTGAGTAATTGTGGATTGTAGAAATACATGTGTTGAAGTTTGTGATTCCCGTAGCATGCACGTATGGTGAATGGTTATGTGACGAAGTCGAAGCATGATTTATTCTTTGATTGTCATCCTTTGTGTGGAGGTCGGGATCGCGCGATGGTTAACTCCTACCAACCCTTCCCCTAGGAGGATGCACGTAGTGCTTGGTTTCGATGACTAACATATTTTTGCAATAAGTATGTGAGTTCTTTATGACTAATGTTGAGTCCATGGATTATACGCACTCTCACCCTTCCACCATTGCTTGTTGGGAGACAAACCAACATTTAACCCTATAGTTTTTGTGTGTCCAGATGATTATGCGACTGTATTAATCATGTTTTATAGCTTTTGTTTCAATAAAGTGCCAAGTAAAGCCTTTGGGATAGTGTGGATGATATTTGACTTGATTCTGTGCAAAAACAGAAACTTTTGTGCTCAGTCCAGGAAATTTAAAAATTCAAACGTGCTTTTGATCTGAATTTTTCACCCATTATTTATGTACATATGTTCTAGATTTTCCTAATTTTTCAGAATTTTTGGAGTTAAAGAAGTATGGAAAGTTTCCAGATTACTACAGACTATTCTATTTTTGAAATATTTTGTTTTCTATGTGTTGTTTGCTTATTGTGATGAATCAATGAGTAGTATCGGAGGGTATGAGCCATGGAGAAGTTGGAATACAGTAGATATAACACAAATATGAATTTAGAATGAGTTCACAATAGTACCTAAGTGGTTATTTATTTTCTTATACTAACGGAGCTCATAAGATTTTCTATTGAGTTTTGTGTTGTGACATTTTCAAGTTTTGGGTAAAGATTCGATGGACTATGGAATAAGGAGTGGCAAGAGCCTAATCTTGGGGATGCCCAAGGAACCCCAAGGTAAAATTCAAGGACAACCAAGAGCCTAAGCTTGGGGATGCCCCGGAAGGCATCCCCTCTTTCGTCTTCGTTCATCGGTAACTTTACTTGGAGCTATATTTTTATTCACCGCATGATATGTGTTTTGCTTGGAGAATCATTTTATTTTGTTTTATTATGATTTATGTTTGAATAATATCCCAAGATCTGAAGTTCTTAAACATTATAGAGTCTTCACATAGTTACACAATTATTCGACTACTCATTGATCTTCACTTAGATCTTTTGGAGTAGTTTGTCATTTTCTCTAGTGCTTCACTTATATCTTTCTAGAGCACAACGGTGGTTTGATTTTGAAGAAAATGATGAACTCTCATGCTTCACTTATATTATCTTGAGAGTCTTAAACAGCATGGTAATTTGCTTAAGTTATGAATTTAGTCCTAATATGATGGGCATACAAAAGGGGTATAAAAAAACTTTCATATAAAGTGCATTGAATACTATGAGAAGTTTGATTCCTTATGATTGTTTTGAGATATGAGGATGGTGATATTAGACTCATGCTAGTGTGTAATTGTGGATTGTAGAAATACTTGTGTTGAAGTTTGTGATTCCCATAGAATGCACGTTTGGTGAACCGTTATGTGATGAAGTCAGAGCATGATTTATTTTTTGATTGGCATCCTTTGTGTGGAGGTCGGGATCACGTGATGGTTATCTCCTACCAACCCTTCCCCTAGGGGCATGCACGTAGTGCTTGGTTTCGGTGACTAATAGATTTTTGCAATAAGTATGTGAGTTCTTTATGACTAATGTTTTGAGTCCATGGATTATACGCACTCTCACCCTTCCACCATTACTAGCCTCTCTAGTACCGCGCAGCTTTCGCCGGTACCATACACCCACCATATACCTTCCTTCAAAACAGCCACCATGCCTACCTATTATGGCATTTCCATAGCCATTCCGAGATATATTGCCATGAACCTTTCCACTGTTCTATTTATTATGACACGCTTCATCACTTTCATATTGCTTTGCATGATCATGTAGTTGACATCATATTTGTGGCAAAGCCACCATTCATAATTCTTTCATACATGTCACTCTTGATTCATTGCACATCCTGGTACACCGCCGGAGGCATTCATATATAGTCATATTTTGTTCTAACTATCGAGTTGTAAGTAAATAAAAGAGTGATGATCTTCATTATTAGAGCATTGTCCTAGTGAGGAAAGGATGACGGAGACTATGATTCCCCCACAAGTCAGGATGAGACTGGACGAAAAAAAGAGGCCAAAAAAAAGAAAAAGAAAAGAGAGCCCAAAACAGGAAAAACTAAAAAAAACAAAAAAAGAGAGAAAAAGAGAGAAGGGGCAATGATACTATCCTTTTACCACACTTGTGCTTCCAAGTAGCACCATGATCTTCATGATAGAGGGTCTAATATGTTGCCACTTTCATATACTAGTGGGAATTTTTCATTACAGAACTAGGCTTGTATATTCCAATGATGGGCTTCCTCAAATTACCCTAGGTCTTCGTGAGCAAGCGAGTTGGATGCACACCCACTTAGTTTCTTTTTGAGCTTTCATAAACTTATAGCTCTAGTGCATCCGCTGCATGGCAATCCCCACTCACTCACATTGATATCTATTGATGGGCATCTCCATAGCTCATTGATACGCCTAGTTCGTGTGAGACTATCTCTTTCTTTTTATCTTCTCCAAAACCACCATATTCTATTCCACCTATAGTGCTATGTCCATTTATCACGCTCATGTATTGCGTGAAAGTTGAAAATGTTTGAGAATACTAAAGTATGAAATAGTTGCTTGGATGAAACCGGGGTTGTGCATGATTTGAATATTTTGTGTGATGAAGATGGAGCATAGCCAGACTATATGATTTTCTGGAGATAAGCTTTCTTTGGCCATGTTATTTTGAGAAGACATATTTGCCTTGTTAGTATGATTGAAGTTATTTTTATGTCAATATTAAACTTTAATTTTGAATCTTATGGATCTGAATATTCTTGCCACAATAGAAAAGACTACATTGATAAATATGTTAGGTAGCATTCCACATCAAAAATTCTGTTTTTAACATTTACCTACTCGAGGATGAGCAGGAATTAAGCTTGGGGATGCTTGATACGTCTCCAATGTATCTATGATTTTTGATTGTTCCATGCTATTATATTATCCATCTTGGATGTTTTATATGCATTTATATGCTATTTTATATTATTTTTGGGACTAACCTATTAACCTAGAGCCTTGTGCCAGTTTATGTTTTTTTCCTTGTTTTTGAGTATCATGGAACAGGAATATCAAACGGAGTCAAATTGACCTGAAAATTTATGGAGATTATTTTTGGACCATAAGAAGCCCATGGAGCATCGGAGATGGACCAGAAGAGTCCTGAGGCCACCACGAGGGTGGAGGGCGCGCCCTACCCCCTTGGGACGCCCCATACCTCGTGGCTGCCTCATGGACCCCCCCCTGACTTGTTCCCGACGCCAACACCTCTTATATATCTCCAAACTTCCAGAACAGAACCTATATCGGGAGATCCACCGCCGCAAGCCTCTGTAGCCACCAAAAACCAATCGGGACCCTGTTCCGGCACCCTGCCGGAGGGGGGAATCATCACCGATGGCCATCTTCATCATCACGGCGCTCTCCATGACGAGGAGGGGGTAGTTCACCCTCGGGGCTGAGGGTACGTACCAGTAGCTATGTGTTTGATCTCTCTCTCTCTCTCTCTTGTGTTCTTCATATGGCACGATCTTGATGTACCACGAGTTTTGCTATTATAGTTGGATCTTATGATGTTTCTCCCTGTGATAGCCTGGCTTATTAGGGATGATAGACTACTCATATCAATAAGGAATTCCTTCTTTTCCGAGAGCCCATTCGGACAGAACTCCAAAGTTAAGCGTGCTCTGCTTGGAGTAGTTTTGGGATGGGTTACCGACCAGGAAGTTGCTCCCGGGTGCGCATGAGTGAGGACAAAGTGCACAGAAAAGACTAGTATTGATCTGTGGGGCCAGTCTAGATCCCGCCAGGAGTAACGACCACCGGCGGGTGTGTCCGGGGTGTTATAAGTTGGTATCAGAGCTGACCCTCGCGGTTACCCGCATGTTTGCGGACAGGTGCACGGTCATGTTGTTCATGACGTTTGTGACCCGTCGTGGCACACGGCATGGCACATGTACCGGACTGGATGCACAGACGTATGTGCCAATAGGGAACGTTCCTATGGCCCGACGAGGACGTTGGTTCCTCTGAGTGGGGTTGTATGTGATTGCCTGGCTTATTAGGGATGATAGACTAATCATATCAATAAGGAATTCCTTCTTTTGCGGGAGCCCATTCGGACAGAACTCCAAAGTTAAGCGTGCTCACCTTGGAGTAGTTTCAGGATGGGTTACCGACCGGGAATTTGCTCCCGGGTGCGCATGAGTGAGGATAAAGTGCGCAGAAGTATTGATCTGTGGGGCCAGTCTAGATCCCGCCAGGAGTAACGACCACCGGCGATTGTGTCTGGGGCGTTACACTCCCCCTCTACCTTCTTGTAATGGATTGAGTTTTCCCTTTGAAGCTATCTTATCGGATTGTGTCTTTAAGGATTTGAGAACACTTGATGTATGTCTTGTGTAGGATACCCATGGTGACAATGGGGTATTCTATTGATTCACTTGACATATGTTTTGGTGATCAACTTGCGGGTTCCGTGACCTTGGGATCTATGCATAAGGGTTGGCACACGTTTTTGTCTTGACTCTGGTAGAAATTTTGGGGCACTATTTGAAGTTCTTTGTGTTGGTTTGAATAGATGAATCTGAGATTGTGTGATTCATATCATATAATCAAACTCGCGGATACTTGAGGTGACATTGGAGTATCTAGGTGACATTAGGGTTTCGGTTGATGTGTATCTTAAGGTGTTATTTTACTACAAACTCTAGGGCTATTTGTGAAACTTATAGGAATAGCCCAATGGATTGATCGGAAAGAATAACTTTGAGGTGTTTCGATCCCTACAATAATCTCTTCGTTTGTTCTCCGCTATTACTGACTTTGGAGTGACTCTTTGTTTCATGTTGAGGGACTGTTATATGATCTAATTATGTTATCATTGTTGAGAGAACTTGCACTAGTGAAAGTGTGAACCCTAGGCCTTTTTCCAAGCACTGCAATACCGTTTTCGCTCACTTTTACTACTAGTTACATTGCTGTTTTTATATTTTCAGATTACAAAAACCTATATCGCCATCTCTCGCCGAACTAGTGCACCTACACAATTTACCATTGTATTAGGTGTGTTGGGGACACAATAGACTCTTTGTTATTTGGTTGCAGGGTTGTTTGAGAGAGACCATCTTCATCCTACGCCTCCCACAGATTGACAAACCTTAGGTCATCCACTTGAGGGAAATTTGCTACTGTCCTACAAAACTCTGCGCTTGGAGGCCCAACACGAGTCTACAAGAAGAAGGTTGTGTAGTAGACATCAAGCTCTTTTCTGGCGCCGTTGTCGGGGAGGTTAGTGCTTGAAGGTATATCTTTAGATCTTGCAATTGAATTTTTTTGGTTTCTTATTTTATCACTAATTTAGACTATAAAAGAAAACAAAAAAATGGAATTGAGGGTGCCTCATATGCTTCATCTTTTTATAGCTTTCATGAAAATGTTTGAAAGGAAAATTGTGCTCACGTGTTAGAAGAAGAAGTCTATAAAATGATTGGCATAACATCTTTGTATGATAAGCATGATTGCAATGTTGTTAGTATGAATTCCTTTAATATCCATGATGCTAATGATATGCAAAGCCATAAGCTTGGGGATACAATGTTTGATGAAGATGATATTTTTTGTCCCACAAGTTTTGATGAGCAAATTTATTATGATGAAAGAATGCCTCCTATCTATGATGCTTATAATGATGGAAGTGGGTTTGGAAGAGTGTCAACTTTAGGAAGTAATGATCCCACTATTTTGGAGGTGATGAATCTTATTGTGATAATTATGAAAGTGGATTTGGAGAGGTCATGACTTTATTTAGTGATGAATCAACTATTTCCGAAGAGGTTTCAATTGATTATGAGAACAAAGTTGCTATCTATGATGATTATTGTGATGACATGTATGCTATAAATAAAAATGATAACCATGAAACTTGTTATCTTGCTTTTAATTTTCAATTGGATTATGCCTCACATCACAGTTATTTTGTTGAGTTTGCTCCCACTACTATTCATGATGAGAAATTTGCTTATGTGGAGAGTAGTAAATTTTCTATGCTTGTGCATCATGAAAATAATGCTTTATGTGATGGTTATATTGTTGAATTCATTCATGATGCTACTGAAAATTATTATGAGGGAGGAATATATGCTTGTAGGAATTGCAATAATATCAAGTTTCCTCTCTATGTGTTGAAAATCTTGAACATTTGCTTGTTCTACCTTCCTATGCTAGTTGATTGTTGTTTCCATAAGTCGTTTGCTCACAAAATCCCTATGCATAGGAAGTAGGGTAGGATTAAATGTGTTAGTCATATGCTTCATGATGCTCTCTTTGTGGTTCAATTCTTATCTTTCATGTGAAGATCATTGAAATCATCATGCCTAGCTAAAAAGGCATTAAAGAAAAGCGCTTGTTGGGAGACAAACCAACATTTAACCCTACTATTTTTGTGTGTCCAGATGATTACGCGACTATATTAATCATGATTTATAGCTTTTGTTTCAATAAAGTGTCAATTAAAGCCTTTGGGATAGTGTGGATGATAGTTGACTTGATTCTGTGCAAAAACAGAAACTTTTGCGCTCAGTCCAGGAAATTTGAAAATTCACTATAACGTGCTTTTGATCTGAATTTTTTACGCATTATTTATGTACATATGTTCTAGATTTTCCTAATTTTGCAGAATTTTTGTTGTTAAAGAGGATGGAAAGTTTCTAGATTACTACAGACTGTTCTATTTTTGACATATTCTGTTTTCTATATGTTGTTTGCTTATTGTGATGAATCTATGAGTAGTATCGGAGGGTATGAGCCATGGAGAAGTTGGAATACAGTAGATATAACACACGTATGAATTTAGAATGAGTTCACAACAGTACCTAAGTGGTTATTTATTTTCTTATACTAACGGAGCTCATAAGATTTTCTATTGAGTTTTGTGTTGTGACATTTTCAAGTTTGGGGTAAAGATTCGATGGACTATGGAATAAGGAGTGGCAAGAGCCTAATCTTGGGGATGCCCAAGGCACCCAAGGTAAAATTCAAGGACAACCAAGAGCCTAAGCTTGGGGATGCCCCGGAAGGCATCCCCTCTTTCGTCGTCGTTCATCGGTAACTTTACTTGGAGCTATATTTTTATTCACCACATGATATGTATTTTGCTTGGAGCATCATTTTATTTTGTTTTATTTTGCTTTATGTTTCAATAATATCCCAAGATCTGAAGTTCTTAAACGTTATAGAGTCTTCACATAGTTACATAATTATTCGACTACTCATTGATCTTCACTTAGATCTTTTGGAGTAGTTTGTCATTTGCTCTAGTGCTTCACTTATATCTTTCTAGAGCACAGCGGTGGTTTGATTTTGAAGAAAATGATGAACTCTCATGCTTCACTTATATTATCTTGAGAGTATTAAACAACATGGTAATTTGCTTAAGTTATGAATTTAGTCCTAATATGATGGTCATCCAAAAGGGGTATAATAAAAACTTTCATATAAAGTGCATTGAATACTATGAGAAGTTTGATTCCTTATGATTGTTTTGAGATATGAGGATGGTGATATTAGAGTGTAATTGTGGATTGTAGAAATACTTGTGTTGAAGTTTTTGATTCCCACAGAATGCACGTTTGGTGAACCATTATGTGATGAAGTCAGAGCATGATTTATTTTTTGATTGGCATCCTTTGTGTGGAGGTCGGGATCACGCGATGGTTAACTCCTACCAACCCTTCCCCTAGGGGCATGCGCGTTGTGCTTGGTTTCGATGACTAATAGATTTTTACAATAAGTATGTGAGTTCTTTATGACTAATGTTGAGTCCATGGATTATACGCACTCTTACCCTTCCACCATTGCTAGCCTCTCTAGTTACCTTGCTGTTTTTATATTTTCAGATTACAAAAGCATATATCTATCATCCATATTGCACTTGTATCACCATCTCTTTGCTGAACTAGTGCACCTATACAATTTAACATTGTATTGGGCGTGTCGGGGACACAAGAGACCCTTTGATATTTGGTTGCAGGGTTGTTTGAGAGAGACCATCTTCATCCTATGCCTCCCACGGATTGATAAACCTTAGGTCATCCACTTGAGGGAAATTTGCTACTGTCCTGTAAAACTCTGCGCGTGGAGGCCCAACACGAGTCTACAAGAAGAAGGTTGTGTAGTAGACATCAGGGACTCTGAACAACATTCTATCACCAAATCACATAACTGATATAATACAATATCATCATCGAACGTTAAGCGTGCGAACCCTAAGGGTTCGATAACTATGTACACATGACCGAGACACCTCTCCGGTCTATAACCAATAGCGGAACCTGGATCCTCATATTAGCTCCCGCATATTCTAAGAAGATCTTTATTGGTCGAACCGTTATGACAACATACATTATTCCCTTTGTCATCGATATGTTACTTGCCCGAGATTTGATCATTGCTATCTTCATACCTAGTTCAATCTCGGTACCGGAAAGTCTATTTACTCGTTCCGTAATACATCATCCTGCAACTAACTCATTAGTCACTTTGCTTGCAAGGCTTCTTATGATGTGTATTATCGAGAGGGGCCAGAGATAACTCTTTGATACTCCGAGTGACAAATCCTAATCTCGATCTATGCCAACCCAAAAAACACCTTCGAAGATACCTGTAGAGCATCTCTATAATCACCAAGTGTAGCGACCAGACCTCAAACGGTCAAGTCTATGTGCATCCGTGTCATCCCTGGATCGGTAATGCTAACACGCACAGTACTCGAGGAATTATAACAGAGTTTCAATCACACACTTATTACATCGAGTCCTCATAAAGAGTATGATTACACAAAAATATCATGGCTGAAGGCCATCTAAACTAGATAACTGCGGAAGCTTCGAAGGTAAATGAGTCCATCAACTCCAACAGCATAGCTGAGTGCAAAACAACGAGCTGTCGCACCTAATTTGTCGTATGAGTAGTCTGCAACATGAGACATTGCAGCCATGTAGGTCAGCACATTGAATATGCTGGCAGAGTTACACTATAAAGCAATGAAATGCAAGAACTATATCTACATGCAATTTTTGGCTGGTGGAGGCTGTAAGTTTCATGATTTTGCATAAAGCTAGTTTTTCCCTACAACAAAGTAATAAATTTATTTAACGACTCCCAAGTTGCCCATTATTTGAGAAGGTAACCCCAACTCAAATCCTAATTAAAAGTATCATCATTAACCCAAATCAAATTAGTTAAAGTAAAGTGATGACATCACATCAATAGATTCAAGTAATAGATACTCAAGATGTCCATAACCGGGGACACGGCTAACCATGATTAGTTTATACACTCTGCAGAGGTTTGCGCACTTTTCCCCACAAGACTCGACCGCATCCATGATCGTATGATCGAGACATAGCCTTACTAAAGCATTAAATCTCTACTCCGGGCGGACCGGTACACCTACTTTCCCCTACATCTGCTAGTCCACCTCTTCAAGAGCTCACACAACTTACTCAACTGTGCCAGACCCCATAATGGCTTGTGGCTGCACACGGAAGTTTCTAGCATGAATAATCGTATGATCCCTTTGAGCCTGGGTGGCAATCCATAGGATAATCACACTGGTATTCCGGGATTTTCATAAAATAGGCAACACTGGGTTCCCCAGGTGCCTCAACCAATCCACCCAGATGTATATTAAAGTTGCCACCTTAATGTTGTCCATGATTAATAAACTCTCAAACTTCCATGTTTGAATCACGATCCAATCCCCGTCTACGAGCATGGCTAAGAAATAATAAGGATAACGTATATTCCCGGGGTGATAAAAAGGTATTAGGTTCCTACCTCAAGCACTACAACCAAAACCACATGTTCCCACTCCTACTCATGCAAATATTTGAGGGGCAGAACTAATGCATAGTAAAAATTGGGTATAAAAGAGTATGATCAAAGTGTAACTTTCCTTGCTGACGATATGCAAACTCTAGAGATTCAGTAACAAGCTTCGCACTCCGGGTAATCTAGCGTAGACAAACAATAGAATACATAAGCAATCACTCAAACGAAACATGGCAAAACCCAGAAAAAGATCCAAATCGAACCCGAAATAGGAAAATGGTTTAAACTAACAAAAGTTAAACCTAACAGTAATATTATCTCATGAATTAGATCTTAACAGTAGGTACATGTGATTAGCTACGATTAGCAAAAAGATTCAACTCAAACATAGCGACGAAACTCAAAAGACGAATGAAACAAGATCATTTACTAATCTGGACTAAACTCAAATTTTACAGTACCAAAATCATGTTCAAATTGGTTAACTGGAAAGAACAGAACAAACGAAGATTTAGGCGCTGGTTTCATCTAATTTGGATAAACGAGTAAAAAGTTATGCTAGTTTAAAGATCAGGGGCTAAATGGCGATAAAACTATTCGCGGATAGGTCCCTAGCCAAAAATAAACTAAAAAGAAAAACCTACGGCGCGAACGTTCGCTATCTGAACTTAACCACCGAAAAGCGTTCGTTAAAACGAACGAACAAACGGACGTTTGTTAAATAAATAAACCGAACAAAAAACCGATCTAGATCTACAAAACCGAATAAACCGGAAAAAAACCGGGGCCAGTCTTTACCGGTCAACGGCGGCGGCGGAAATCCGGCGGCGGCGGCGCGGGCGAGGCAGGGCGCTGGCGGCAGCGGCAAGCAGCGACGATGGCAACAGTAGCAGCAGCAGGCGCAGGCGAGCGGCGGCGCGAGCAGGCGAGGGGCGATGGTGGCGGCGGCGACTCAGGGCTCTAGGGGGGCCCCGGGTTCGGCTTTTAAAGGGGGGGCAAGGCGACGGCGACGAGGCGAAGTCGGAAGAGGACTTCGGCCTGGGCACGGCGGCGATGTCGGCGGCGGCGGCTGGGTCGGCCTGGCTCGGGTGGGCCTTCGGCCCACTCGGGCGACGAAGTTTTTTTAAATAATTTCGCCCGAAAGAAAAATCCTAAAAAATATTAAAAAATTCTAAAAATTCCAAAACAATTTTCTCTGTTTAAATAAAATATTTAGAATAAAGTGAACATTTTTCTAGCCTAAAAATGCAATTTTCAAAAAAGCATATTTTCCTAATTCAAATAAAATACCAAATAAATCATAATTTGATTTTAAAATTGTTTCTACAATTTTTTCTTAGTTTGAAGAAGTCATATTATCTTCTCTCATATATTTTTAATATTGGAAATAATTGGAAAGAAAATAATAAAATCAAAATGATCCTTTCTTCAAATTTGAAAAAACTTCAAAATGTGAATTTTGTGAAACCTCCAACTCTCTCCTTTGGTCCTTGAGTTGCATAAGATTTCCAGGACCACAACAAAATGCAAGAATAAATATTATATAATTATGATGATCTATGGATAAGATCCAAATTGAAAATTGGGATGTTACAAACCTACCCCCGTTAAGATGAATCTCACCCTCGAGATTCGGGTTGGTCAGCAAAAAGGTTTGGGTGGTCTCTAAGGATATCTTCTTCCCGCTCCCATGTGGCTTCCTCCTCGGTATGGTGACTCCACTGAACTTTGCAAAACTTGATAACCTTGCTGCGAGTAACTCGGTTGGAAAATTTGAGAATCCTGACTGGCTTCTCTTCATAGGTCAAATCACTGTCTAATTGTATTGCTTCCAGTGGCAATGTATCTCTTAGAGGAATATCGGCCATCTCTATGTGGCACTTCTTCAACTGGGAAACATGAAACACATCATGAACTCCTGACAATCCTTTTGGCAATTCCAGCTTGTAGGCGACTTCTCCCATTCGTTCCAAAACTCTGTATGGTCCCACAAAACATGGTGCTAGCTTTCCCTTGACTCCAAAACGCTTAACTCCTCGAAGCGGGGACACACAAAGATATGCTCTCTCTCTGATTTCGTAAACTATCTCCTTGCGTTTAGTATCCGCATAACTCTTTTGCCTGAACAGGGCTACCTTGAGTCTGTCGCGAATCAACTTAACCTTCTCTACAGAGTCTTTGATTAAATCCGGTCCGAACAACTATTGATCTCCAACTTCATCCCATGATAACGGTGTCCTGCACCTCCTTCCGTACAAAGCTTCAAAAGGGCCATCTTCAAACTGGCTTGATAACTGTTGTTATAAGATAACTCTGCATATGGCAAATTGTCATCCCAACTAGATCCATAATAAGCGCACAAGCTCTCAACATGTCCTCCAGAATCTGATTGGCTCTCTCGGTCTGTCCATCTGTGTGTGGATGAAACGTTGTACTGAACTCTAGCCTGGTACCCAAAGTTTCATGCAACTGATTCCAAAACTTTGAAGTAAACTGGGTTCCTCTATCTGATACAATGGTCCTCGGAACTACGTGCAGACATACAATCCTGGTCATGTATATCTTTGCCAACTTAGCACTAGTATAAGTGGTCTTCACTGGGATGAAATGAGCTACTTTCGTCAAATGATCGACTACAACCCAAATAGAGTCATAGCATGAATGAGTCATGGGTAATCCAGTGATAAAATCCATGCCAAGCTTATCCCACTTCCATTCGGGTATCGGCAATGGTTGTAGCAATCCAGCTAGCTTTTGGTGCTCTGCCTTAACTCTCTGACATACATCACATACTGCTGCATACTCGGCTATATCCTTCTTCATTCCTGTCCACCAGATACTTTCCTTCAAATCCAGATACATCTTAGTGTTTCTTGGGTGAATTGAGTGTGGCGAATCATGGGCCCCCTACAGAATCAACTTCCTGATCTCGGGGTCATTGGGCACATATATGCGATCTTCAAACCATAAAATGTCGTGCTCATCCTCACGAAATCCTTTAGCCTTTCTTTTACTCATCCTTTCCTTTATCTCGGCAATCTCCTTGTCAGTCTTCTGGGCTTCTCTGATCTTACCCAAAAGAGTAGACTGAATTTCCAATGCTGCAACATAACCTCTCAGAACTATCTCCAAGCATAGCTCTCGAAGATCATCTGCTAACTCCTTAGGTAATTCTCCGGTTATGAGCGTGTTAATATAACTCTTTCGGCTCAACGCATCTGCTACGACATTGCCTTTCCGGGATGATAGTGCAATTTCATATCATAATCGTTGATGAGCTCCAACCATCTCCTTTGCCTGAGGTTCAACTCCTTTTGCGTGAAGATGTATTTCAAACTCTTATGATCCGTGTATACATCACAATGGTTTCCGATGAGAAAATGTCTCCATGTCTTCAGCGCATGCACTACGGCTGCTAACACCAAATCATGCGTAGCATAATTCAGCTCATGAGGTTTAAGTTGTCGTGACGCATATGAAACAACTCTCCCTTCCTACATAAGTACAACTTCAAGTCCTCGTCGTGAAGCGTCGCAATATACTTGGTAATCCTTATGTTGGTCTGGGAGAATCAGCACTGGGGCTATAACCAAACGTTTCTTTAACTCCTGAAGACTAGCTTCACACTTCTCAGTCCATTTTAACTTGGTGTCCTTCTTCAATAACTCCGTCATCGGCTTTGCAGTCCTGGAGAAATTCTCAATGAACCTCCGATAATAACCTGCGAGTCCAAGAAAACTTTTGATCTCTCCAACTGATGTGCGTGACACCCATTTAGTAATAGAAGTAACCTTGGTATGGTCTACCGCTATTCCTTCTCCGGATATAACATGTCCGAGAAATCCAACTTCCTTTAGCCAAAACTCACATTTGCTGAACTTGGCATACAACTGATGTTCTCTGATCTTCTCAAGAACCAAGCACAAATGCTCCTTATGCTCCTCTTCGTTCTTCGAGTAGACCAATATATCATCAATGAACACCACGACAAACTTATCCAAAAACTCCATAAACACTTTGTTCATCATGTTCATGAAATAGGCAGGCGCGTTAGTCAGACCAAATGACATAATGGTATACTCATATAGCCCATACCTTGTGGTAAAAGTTGTCTTAGGTATATCCTACTCTCGGATCTTCAACTGGTGATAACCTGATCGGATATCGATCTTAGAGAAAACTTTAGCTCCTTGCAACTGGTCAAACAAATCATTGATCATCGGAAGTGGGTATTTGTTCAATGCACGATAATCAACAACCATCCTTAAAGATCCATCCTTCTTCTCCACTAGAAGCACTGGGGCTCCCCAAGGTGATGAACTTGGTCGAATGTAACCTTTCTCCAGTAACTCCTTTATCTGTTTCTTAATTTCCTCCAAATCTTGTGTGGGCATCCGATATGGTCTCTGTGATATTGGCCCGGTGCCTGGCAAAAGCTCAATCAAAAACTCAATGTCTCTATCCGGTGGCATGCCTGGTAACTCCTTCGAAAATACGTCGGGGTAATCCTTCACCACTGGTACTTCCTCCTGTACAACTCCTGATAAGGAATTCACTTGAGTTATCCTCGGTGCATGCCGGGATACATACTTGATCCTTTTTCCTTTTGGGGTGGTGAGAAGAATTGATTTACTGGCGCAATCGATGTTTTCTTCAAACTTGGATAGCCAATCCATTCCTAGTATCACATCCAATCCTTGTGACTCCAGAACAATTAGGTCGGTGGGGAAAACATGTCTACCTATGGTTAGTGGCAACTGGTAACATCCCCTACTTGCCATATACTCCTCTCCTGGGGAACTTACTAACATAGGTAACTTAAGGGCTACGGTTGGCAGGTTATACTTATCCACAAATCCCCTTGATATATATGAATACGATGCACCAGTATCGAAAAGAACAAGTGTGGTAAATGCATTAATCAAAAACTTACTGACAACTGCGTCGGGTTGATCCTCAATCTCCTCCACGCTGACGTGGTTCACATGTCCTTTGGTGAAGGTGTTGGGTTTCTTGGCAAAACCTCCATTGCCATTTCCATTCTTCGCTTCAGGACATTCAGTGGCATAATGTACAGTCTTCTCGCACTTGAAACAGGTAATGCGGCTCAGATCCCTCTTGGCTGGTGTTGAAGGGTTGGAACGGTTCTGGCTGCTGCTTCCTCCATTACCGTTGCCATTCTTGGGGCCACTATGGTTGTGTGAACTTGCTCCATTGTGTGTATGTCCTCCATGGTTGTGGTTATGTCCTCCCGAGTACGACGAGTAGCGGGGCTTCTGCTGAGCTCCTGAAGTGTACCTCCCCTGTCCATACTTTCTCTTGCGATTATAAATTTGTTGATGCTTGCCTTCAATCATGAGGGCCCTGTCTACCCACTCCTGGTAATTGTTGAATGTTGCCACCATAAACTACATGCTCAGCTCATCATTCAGTCCTTCCAGAAACTTCTCCTGCTTAGCAGCATCTGTAGCTACATCATCAGGGGCATAGCATGCTAACTTGCTAAACTCATCCACATACTGGCCCACTGTACATCCTCCTTGGCGCAAGTTGCAGAACTCGCGCTTCTTCATGCCCATAGCTCCTGCTGAAACATGGGCAGTGCGGAAAGCCTGCTGAAACTGATCCCATGTAACTGTGTCAATAGGGTAAGTGGCTATGAAATTCTCCCACCATGATGTTGCGGGTCCATCAAGCTGATGTGCGGCAAAGCGCACTCTCTCCGCATCTGTGCATCCTACAGTGGTAAGCTCTCTTCCGATATTGCGGAGCCAATCATCTGCAACAATCGGCTCGGTGCTGCTAGAGAACACCGGCGGATTCAACCTTAGAAAAGGGGCTATGTGATCAACAGGGGGTGGTGGTGGGTTGTTGTTGTTGTTGTTGTTGTTGTTGTTGTTGTTCTTGTTCTTGTTGTTGTTGGTGGTGGTGGTGGTGTTGTTGTTGTTGTTGTTGTTGTTGTTGTTGCTGCTGCCTTGGTTCTAGTTCTAAACTAGTATCTGCATCAAGGCATTCTGCTACTGGATCAACTGAGTGAGCTCTGGTGGGAAGGCAAATCCATTGTCACATCTCAGAGACATCTGATGGTTTAGAAGGGGGTCAGAAAACAGAATAGAATGGGGTCTAAGAGAGATTCAATACCATAATGCTCATGAGACAAACACAATCAATTTCACTTCATTCAATAGCACACAAGATCACACAAAGTAGTCTAACCTATGATTACAAACTCGATCGTTGCTAACTACTTGGAGGGAAATACTACTAATTACAATGGTGGTCATCTAGAAATTTTCATCACAGGAAGACTCCATGATATCTGCTCCAGCTTCATCAACATAGTCGTCATCGCTGTCATCATTTGCATAACTATCCGTGTCGGTGTCGTCCAGGATGATGTAGTCCTCCGAAGGATCTCCGTTGCTCGCTTGATATTCTCCACTGATATTCCCATCTTCCTCTTCAGGTCTTCATGTTTCTCCAATAGTACGGCAATCTCTTCCTCATATCCATCACATGTAGACTTGAGTTCCTCTTCTAGCTCATTATTTCTCTTCACCAGTTTCTTGATCTTCTTCATGTGGATAATTTGTTGATTGTCTTGTCGACGAATATGATCTCCCGTCTCTTGAATGTAGGCTGCAATTGATCCATCCCTCCTGGTACGAATCATCTCCCATTTGACATCTCGGCGGCCACATATCTGGTAAATGGTATTCTCCAGCTCCTTGTGATACACCTCACATATGCGTCCAAAGGTGATATGTGCGGCCATGCTCTTTCCTATACTCCAGCTTGGTGCATCCAGGTAGAAGTCAATAGTCAATAGGCACCCAGACTTTGATCTTCCAGCGCTCCTCTTCCGGTACAGATGTAGAGAAAGTCCCCGTGAAGCTTGGTAGTCCGATGTTCAAATACTTAGTGACTTCCTTCAAGTGTTTTCCGAAAGGGGTATCGTCATCCGGCTGAGCAAACTTGTTCCTGGGATCCGCCATCAATAGAGTAGAAAGAGAGGAGAATTAGAAATAAGTAGAGAAGAGAAATCATGTGGCTCATTCTAGTGGTCGCGTCCTACAGTCAGTGTCTGCTCTGATACCATCTTGTAGTGACCAGACCTCAAACGGTCAAGTCTCTGTGCATCCGTGTCATCCCTGGATCAGTAATGCTGAAACACACAGTACTCAAGGAATTATAATAGAGTTTCAATCACACACTTATTACATCGAGTCCTCATAAAGAGTATGATTACACAAAAATATCATGGCTAAAGGCCATCTAAACTAGATAACTGTGGAAGCTTCGAAGGTAAATGAGTCCATCAACTCCAACGGCATAGCTGAGTGCAAAACAACGACCTATCGCACCTTATTCGTCGTTTGAGTAGTCTGCAACATGAGACGTTGCAGCCATGTAGGTCAGCACATTGAATATGCTGGCAGAGTTACAGTATAAAGCAATGAAATGCAAGAACTACATCTACATGCAATATTTGGCTGGTGGAGGCTGTAAGTTTCATGATTTTGCATAAAGCTAGTTTTTTCCTACAACAAAGGAATAAATTTATTTAACTACTCCCAAGTTGCCCATTATTTGAGAAGGTAACCCCAACTCAAATCCTAATTAAAAGTATCTCATTAACCCAAATCAAATTAATTAAAGTGAAGTGATGAGTTCACACCGATAGACTCAAGTACTAGATACTCAAGATGTCCATAACCGGGAACACGGCTAACCATGATTAGTTTATACACTCTGCAGAGGTTTGCACACTTTTCCCCACAAGACTCGACCGCATGCATGATCGGATGATCGAGACATAACCTTTCTGAAGCATTACCTCTCTACTCCGGATGGACCGGTACACCTACTTTCCCCTACATCTGGTAGTCCACCTCTTCAAGAGCTCACGCAACTTACTCAACTATGCCAGAGCCCATAATGGCTTGTGGCTGCACATGGAAGTTTCTAGCATGAATAATCTTATGATCCTTTGAGCCTGGGTGGCATTCCATAGGATAATCACACGGGTACTTCGGGATTTTCCAAAAACAGGCAACACTGGGTTCCCTAGGTGCCTCAAGCAATCCACCCAGATGTATATTAAAGTTGCCACCTTAATGTTATCCATTATTAATAAACTCTCAAACTTCCATGTGTGAATCACGATCCAATCCCTGTCTACGAGCATGGCTAAGCAATAATAAGGATAATGTATATTCCCGGGGTGATAAAAAGGTATTAGGTTCCTACCTCAAGCACTACAACCAAAACCACATGTTCCCACTCCTACTCATGCAAATATTTGAGGGGCAGAACTAATGCATAGTAAAAACTGGGTATAAAAGAGTATGATCAAAGTGTAACTTGCCTTGCTGACGATCTGCAAACTCTAGAGATTCAGTAACAAGCTTCGCACTCCGGGTAATCTAGCGTAGACAAGCAATAGCATACATAAGCAATCACTCAAACGAAACACGGCAAAAACCCAGAAAAAGATCCAAATCGAACCCGAAACAGGCAAACGGTTTAAACTAACAAAAGTTAAACCTAACAGTAATATTATATTGTGAATTAGATCTTAACAATAGGTACATGTGATTAGCTATGATTAGCAAAAAGATTCAACTCAAACGGAGCAACGAAACTCAAAATACGAATGAAACAAGATCATTTACTAATCTAGACTAAACTCAAATTTTACAGTTCCAAAATCATGTTCAAGTTGGTTAACTAGAAAGAACAGAATGAAACGAAGATTTATGCGTTGGTTTCATCTAATTTGGATAAACGAGTAAAAGGTTATGCTAGTTTAAAGTTCAGGGGCTAAATCGTGATAAAACTATTCGTGGATAGGTCCCTGGCCGAAAATAGACTAAAAAGAAAAACCTATGGCGCGAACGTTCGCTATCTGAACTTAACCGGCGAAAAGCGTTCGTTAAAACGAATGAACGAACGGACGTTCGTTGAATAAATAAACCGAATGAAAAACCGATGTAGATCTACCGAACCGAATAAACCAAAAAAAACCGGGATCGGTCTTTACCGGTCAACGGCATCGACGGGGTCAATGGCGGTGGTGGAAATCCGGTGACGGCGGCATCGGCATCGGTGGCGCGGGAGAGGCGGGGCGCTGGCGGCGGCGGCGGCAACAGCAGCAGCAGCAGGCGGCGTAGGCGAGCGGCAGCTGCGGCGGCGCAAGCAGGCGAGGGGCGATGGTGGCGGTGGCGACTCGGGGATCCATGGGGGCCCCGGGTTCGACTTTTAAAGGGGGGGCGAGGCGGCATGCGGGAGAGGCAAGGCGGCGGCGATGAGGCGAAGTCGGAGGAGGACTCCGGCTCGGGCACGGCGGCGATGTCGGCGGCGGCGGCTAGGCCGGCGTGGCTCGGCTGGGCCTTCGGCCTAGTCGGGCGACGAAGTTTTTTTTAAATAATTTCACCCAAAAGAAAAATCCTAAAAATTATATAAAAAATTCCAAAAATGCCAAATACAATTTTCACCGTCTAAATAAAATATTTAGAACAAAGTGAACATTTTTGTAGCCTTAAAATGCATATTTTTCTAATTCAAATAAAATAGCAAATAAAATACCAAATAAATCATAATTTGATTTTAAAATTCTTTCTCCAATATTTCTCTTAGTTTGAAGAAGTCATATTATCTTCTCTCATATATTTTTAATATTGGAAATAATTGGAGAGAAAATAATAAAATCGAAATGATCCTTCCTTCAAATTTGAAAAAAACTTCAAATATGAATTTTGTGAAACCTCCAACTCTCTCCTTGGGTCCTTGAGTTGCATAAGATTTCCAGGACCACAACAAAATGCAAGAATAAATATGATATGCATATGACGATCTATGTATAACATCCAAATTGAAAATTGGGATGTTACACCCAGTCACTTGTGACGTTTGATAGCACACAAGGCATTCCTCCGGTATCTGGGAATTGCATAATCTCATAGTCGAAGGAATATGTATTTGACATGAAGAAAGCAATAGCAATAAAACTGAACGATCATAATGGTAAGCTAATGAATGGGTCTTCTCCATCACATCATTCTCCTAATGATGTGATCCCGTTTATGAAATGATAACACATGTCTATGGTTAGGAAACTTAACCATCTTTGATCAACGAGCTAGTCTAGTAGAGGCTTACTAGGGACACTGTATTTTGTCTATGTATCCACACATGTATCAAGTTTCCAGTTCATACATTTCTAGCATGAATAATAAACTTTTATCATGAAATAAGGAAATATAAAATAACAAGTTTCATTGGTACGCGTCGGTGCTATACAAACGGTTTTTAACCCCTTTCCACGACGGCATTTGGAACCGTCACCAAGTGAGTGTGGGTGATAGGGGGGTCCTTCCCACAGGACCCAGAAATCGTCGGGGATGGGGAGCCTTGATGCAACAGTTGCCCCTATATAACCGTTTCCGATGTCTCGAATATTCGAAACGCTTCATCCTTGCTACTCGTTTGTGCTTGCATTGCCGTCCGCAGTCGGAGTTTTGTGGTTTTACCTAGAACCAGGCAGATTCCAGGCACGGGAGTTTTCTAGGCACGTACCAAAGTGGTTGTATGTTTACGATGCCTGGCACATCACAAACAGTTCATGATTATAAACCGTGTACGATAGGTAGACATTCACACACATTTAGTTTTCCCACACCGTATGTGATAGTGTCTGACATCACACACGCTTTGCAAACAACAACTGTGCGCATTGTTACACACATTTCCACTCCGTGAACCGTGTCGGATTATGATGTATATTGCACATGCTGTGCTTTATTAACCGTGTGCGCCGTAATGACCTGCACACCATAATTTTGCCCTAATTTAATTGCTGCTACTTAAAATTGTACCTAATTTAAACTTGAAAGTAGGCTATAGCTTTATTCATATCCATCAGGTTCAAACAACCAATGCATTATTCAATTCACAGGTACATATGTTTAAGAATTACATAAGCACCAAATAAAGAATGATGAACCGGGGTTCTACACTTGTACTATTACAGATAGTAAAGAAAGAGGTGACAAACATTCTGGTTGCTGAACAAGGTGAAGCTGAATGGCCCTATTGTGCTCTCCTGGATGCAGAAGGCATGCACGACTCTAGTCCAACCCCTTTGTGATGAACGGCCACCAATCATGTAGATTGAGAGGTAATCTTGAGTAAACTGCTTCAGGATCCAGTGGAAAGGAAAAAAGATTCAGACATTGTCATCTAACACAACTCATTACGGGCTATAAAAAGAAGGCTACAGGGTTCTTCCTTACCATCCTGTAGTTCACTGTTGTCTTGCATAAAGTGTAAACAAATAGTTCGATTGACATCTTTTGACCCATTTTAATAACAATCTTTATCAGTTTCCTCACTTGATACTAGTTCATGAATATCTCATTGCCCCATATGCAGAAAGGGTCGAAGTGTGGATCTTTGGCAATGAAATGTGTACCTAAAAGCACCAAGTTAATATTAGAAGCTAGACAGCAATTGCAAAATGATGTAGTACAACACTCCCTCCATCCCATTATATAAGATTTTATACATGTATATCTAGACATCATCCTTGTTGCTATGTAACACGAACATTAAGGTAACACTCTTCCTTGTTGCTATGTAGCCTGGGATTGCATATTTAGTCATCCAGTACAATGCATGTTGCCATGTAGCCTTAGATATATTAAATATGTCCCTAGTTAACCGACTGATAAATGGGTTACAGATATATTCAGTGAAATGTCCGATTCGACAATTAATCCCTTATCAGCCCCCAGGCTATATGGTACCAGCTACCGAGATCCTGAACAGTGAGTACATATAAGCAATGCAATGAAACTAACCTCGATGGAAAACAACACTGTTCTAAATATTGTCCTGTATGAGTACATATAAAGGCATGTTAAGCACAACCGGCTAAACATCAACCGAATATATCCATGGTAGACAACATAATCTACAAATGATAGCTTCAGTGTGCAGGCTTAAGCACGCTAGTTAAGCAAAACAAGAAGTGGAAAGGTGTGTTAACTGCATCAGGCATAACATTTATAAACAAGAAAATAGTCATTCAAACTGGTATTGTGCAGGTCTAAAGTACACTAGTTATTGTTAAAAAACAAAAAGGCATGTTAACTGCAATATCCTTAACAGCAACCAAATATCGTAATTCATAGTGGTATTGTTAAAACTGTTATTGATGAAATTGAATTGCACGGCAAATAGTTGCACATATAGAGCATCACATTGTGAAGAACTGAAATAAACAAGGCATAAGGCCATCTCTAGCCGATCCTTTAAAAGTTAAAGGACTAAAACCCTTAGTGGATATATATATATATACTCCAGCAATTTTTGGCCGTTTCTAGTCGATCCCCTAAACTTAATGTAGTAAACTTCAATTTGATCAAGTTCAAAGCAGGTTCAACCGAAAGTAGCATGCCTTCAAACAAAAACATAGATAGTTTTGCATAACCGAACATAAAACATAATTTTAAACTAAGGTAAACTACTTTCGGCCGAAATAGAGGTCGAGACAGTCCTTCCTCCTTAGGTACAGTGTGCCACAAGCCGGGTCCGGGCCGGTGCCATCATCGGGGTCGTTGGGGAAGGCACTCCTCCACTCGTCAACGTCGATCTCCTCGTCCTCACCGCCCACCTCGGTGCCCTTCGCATCGTCATCCTCGCCGCCTTCCCCCTCATCATCAAAGGAGAGCGTGATAACCTCGCCACCCTCCATGCCGCTGTCCTCGCTGCCTTCGACCTCGTCATCAGAGGAGAGTGCGATAACCTCGCCGCCCTCCGTGCCGTCGTCCTTGAAGCTTCAACCTCGTCAGCGGAGGAGAGCGCGATAACCTTGCCGCCCTCCGCACCGGCAAAGATCGCCCGCTTTGCCTCCACGAGCTCCGGGTGCTGTTGGCGGAGCTCTTGCATGTAGGCCTCATCGGCGGCCTCGGCCTCAAGGCGCTCCCACGCCTCACGATCCTCCCACGCCATAGTCGAGCTCACCACCCTGGCTCCGATGGAACAAGGTGGACCAAACGTGTGCCAAAGGGGAAATTGAGCCTAGACGCCGCGCCATGGTAGCGGACCTGTCAGCGGTCGTACTCCATGGCCACGAGCTCGGCCGTGTGGAAGCTACCGAGCCACCAGCGGGTGTGGGTCTCCCGATCTGTAATCTTAGCGACCCACGTCCCACACCATCGCTTCCGGACCCCAAGGCGGGACCTTGTCGGCTGCCGGGTCCGAGGAAGGACGGGGAAGTCCTCGAACCGGTGTAGGGGCATGGCAGCGGGCGCATTGGGGGGCCAGCGATGGCGGATCTATAAAGAGCCCACGGAGCATGATGGGGACACCTCGGCGGCCACCTCGCCAGCATCGGGCGAAGAGGCCGCGATAAACCTCTCTTGGGCCATTGGCTCCTCGGGTTCCCCGGCACACAGGAAGAGGTTGAGGATGGAGGCGACGGTGATGGCGGCGACCTACCAATGGTTATGGGGGTGGTGTGTGTCGGTGAGTGGAGGTTTTGGGGAGTGTGTGGTGTGT